>NW_028247738.1:0-172283 GCF_964263255.1 Lissotriton vulgaris | reverse complement strand
ATGTTGATTAGGTGTGGGCGGAAAATCCGTTACGCTCGCGGATTTTGCGGATTTTTGGGAAATTCGCAATCCGCGAGATTTGCGAATTTCCCGCAAAATCCGCAAATTCGCACGCAGCGGATTTTTTTGGCGGCGCACGGCGTTGGTGATACAATTTTTGCGGCGCGCGGCGTTTATCATCGTTTGCCGAGTTGTTTTTTTCGATAGTTTGCGAGTGCTGCGCCATTTTGGATCTTGCTGTGTGATCCCGCGGGAATTGGCGAGCGCGATTATGTCATCGCGGCTTGCCAGCGATAGTTTGTCAACGCGAGTACGGCGAGATCACGTCTCGCGGTACTTCGCAATTGCGAGATTTGAGATGCGGCGAGCGAAAATATAAATTTGCAATTCTGCACAAGAAATCCACCAGCAAGCAGCATAAACCTTCTAGAAATGATGATTTTTATGTGAATAACTCCTTAGTTTGACATTTGCCTGCACTTTTTTAGCGAGGAGTCCATTTTGGGGAGGGGGGCAGGGGGGTGGGAGGAAGGAAGTGCCCCACAGTCTTCAACTTCCTGTTCCTGTTCAGCAGGCTCCTCCCAGTGCTTTGTCCATCCCCTGGTCACTTTTCATTTGGATCTGGAGCTGGAAGGATTACTTTTTGTGGATGCTGCTGGATCTTTGGATTTGAGGCCTTTTTGACTTTCTTTGGATCACTGTTGGATTAGAAATTTTACAAGTAAGTTTGTTTGGGGCATTACAGTTGCTGCAACTAAAATTTTGGAATTTTCAATTTTTGGGCTGTTTTGGGGCCTTTTGCCCAGGGGTACTCAGTGGTGGGTGGACTGAGTCTTTCTGTGGGTTGTCTTGAACTTAAACATCATGGAGGCCATAGATGAATTGGGATTGTGCTGATTTTTCTGTGTTTTTCGATTTTTGACCTGTTGTTGGGGCCTTGACCAGGGGTAGTGAGTGGTGCATGGGCCTAGTCTTTCTGTGGGCTGTCTTGAACTTAAACATCATGGAGAGCATAGATGGAATGGGATTGTGCTGATTTTTCTGTGTTTTTCGATTTTTGACCTGTTGTTGGGGCCTTGACCAGGGGTAGTGAGTGGTGCATGGGCCTAGTCTTTCTGTGGGGTGTCTTGAATTTAAACATCATGGAGGGCATGGATGGAATGGGATTGTGCTGATTTTGCAGTGTTTTTCGATTTTTGGGGGTGTTCATGGGGAGGGACATGCCATGTGGCTGGTGGCCATTTTGAGTGCAGCTACAGGCACTGGCCATGTGCTGGCAGGCAAGTGGCCATTTTGAATGCAGGCTTTGTTGTTAGGCCTCCAACCATTTTGCCTACTTTTCAACCTTTATTTATGCCCAGGGGTAGTGAGTCTTGCATGGGCCTAGTCTTTCTGTGGGTTGTCTTGAATTTAAACATCATGGAGGCCATGGATGGAATGGGATTGTGCAGATTTTTCAGTGATTTTCGTTTTTTGGGCCTGTACTTGTGGCCTTTTCACCAGGGGTATTTGAGTCTAGCATGGGCCTAGTCTTTCTGTGGGCTGTCTTGAATTTAAACATCATGAAGGCCATGGATGGAATGGGATTGTGCTGATTTTGCAGTGTTTTTCGATTTTTGGGGGTGTTCATGGGGAGGGACATGCCATGTGGCTGGTGGCCATTTTGAGTGCAGCTACAGGCACTGGCCATGTGCTGGCAGGCAAGTGGCCATTTTGAATGCAGGCTTTGTTGTTAGGCCTCCAACCATTTTGCCTACTTTTCAACCTTTATTTATGCCCAGGGGTAGTGAGTCTTGCATGGGCCTAGTCTTTCTGTGGGTTGTCTTGAATTTAAACATCATGGAGGCCATGGATGGAATGGGATTGTGCTGATTTTGCAGTGTTTTTCGATTTTTGGGGGTGTTCATGGGGAGGGACATGCCATGTGGCTGGTGGCCATTTTGAGTGCAGCTACAGGCACTGGCCATGTGCTGGCAGGCAAGTGGCCATTTTGAATGCAGGCTTTGTTGTTAGGCCTCCAACCATTTTGCCTACTTTTCAACCTTTATTTATGCCCAGGGGTAGTGAGTCTTGCATGGGCCTAGTCTTTCTGTGGGTTGTCTTGAATTTAAACATCATGGAGGCCGTGGATGGAATGGGATTGTGCAGATTTTTCAGTGATTTTCGTTTTTTGGGCCTGTACTTGTGGCCTTTTCACCAGGGGTATTTGAGTCTAGCATGGGCCTAGTCTTTCTGTGGGCTGTCTTGAATTTAAACATCATGGAGGCCATGGATGGAATGGGATTGTGCTGATTTTGCAGTGTTTTTCGATTTTTGGGGGTGTTCATGGGGAGGGACATGCCATGTGGCTGGTGGCCATTTTGAGTGCAGCTACAGGCACTGGCCATGTGCTGGCAGGCAAGTGGCCATTTTGAATGCAGGCTTTGTTGTTAGGCCTCCAACCATTTTGCCTACTTTTCAACCTTTATTTATGCCCAGGGGTAGTGAGTCTTGCATGGGCCTAGTCTTTCTGTGGGTTGTCTTGAATTTAAACATCATGGAGGCCATGGATGGAATGGGATTGTGCTGATTTTGCAGTGTTTTTCGATTTTTGGGGGTGTTCATGGGGAGGGACATGCCATGTGGCTGGTGGCCATTTTGAGTGCAGCTACAGGCACTGGCCATGTGCTGGCAGGCAAGTGGCCATTTTGAATGCAGGCTTTGTTGTTAGGCCTCCAACCATTTTGCCTACTTTTCAACCTTTATTTATGCCCAGGGGTAGTGAGTCTTGCATGGGCCTAGTCTTTCTGTGGGTTGTCTTGAATTTAAACATCATGGAGGCCATGGATGGAATGGGATTGTGCTGATTTTGCAGTGTTTTTCGATTTTTGGGGGTGTTCATGGGGAGGGACATGCCATGTGGCTGGTGGCCATTTTGAGTGCAGCTACAGGCACTGGCCATGTGCTGGCAGGCAAGTGGCCATTTTGAATGCAGGCTTTGTTGTTAGGCCTCCAACCATTTTGCCTACTTTTCAACCTTTATTTATGCCCAGGGGTAGTGAGTCTTGCATGGGCCTAGTCTTTCTGTGGGTTGTCTTGAATTTAAACATCATGGAGGCCATGGATGGAATGGGATTGTGCTGATTTTGCAGTGTTTTTCGATTTTTGGGGGTGTTCATGGGGAGGGACATGCCATGTGGCTGGTGGCCATTTTGAGTGCAGCTACAGGCACTGGCCATGTGCTGGCAGGCAAGTGGCCATTTTGAATGCAGGCTTTGTTGTTAGGCCTCCAACCATTTTGCCTACTTTTCAACCTTTATTTATGCCCAGGGGTAGTGAGTCTTGCATGGGCCTAGTCTTTCTGTGGGTTGTCTTGAATTTAAACATTATGGAGGGCATGGATGGATTGGGATTGTGCTGATTTTGCAGTGTTTTTCGATTTTTTTGTGCTCTATAACTGAACTGATGTTCCTCTGTCTTCCATTTTTTTTAGGTGCACAAGACTCAAGAGAACCACCAGTGCCAGGAAGAAGTCCTGCAGCGGTGTGTGTGTGCAGCATAACGTCACGCGACGTCACGTCTGGCCTCAGACAACTCTACAATTCGTGCAACTGCGGCCTGCTGTCTGACCTGCTCTGAAGAAGATGGCCCCAAAGAAAGTTCTCCGTAGCTCCTCTAGCAAGAAAGTTGCTAGTAAGGAGCAGAAGAAGCAAGTTACCAAGGAGGCTGGTGTGCCACCCGCCACGTTTTTTGGGAGAAAAAAAAAAAGTACGCCTGCAGCAGCAGGATCTGCTGGGGACCAAGCTGGGAGCAGCACCCCTGCTCCATTGGGTTCAGTGCCTCCACCACCACGCCAACTTAAGTCAAAGCCCTTGAGTGCTTCAGAGGCAGTCAGTGTACTTCTCCAATCACCATCGACCAGTGATGTTGGCTCATCGCAAGAAAGTAGCAGCAATGTCCCTGAATCAACACAGGTTGTTGTAACTCATCTGACAAGTGTTGAACAACCACAGCCGCAACAACAACACCATGTGCAAGTACACGCCCAAGTACATGTGGAAGGAGAGGCAGCAAAAGGAGATGCGCAAGCAAAGGTGCATGGAGGTTCACAAGTGCCCACAATAGTTGTTCCTCCCGAAGTAGGGCACATTTGGAAATCGACAATGAAGCCGAGGTATCATTGGAAGCCACTCCTCCTGATGATCATTCATTGTCTTCCACATCCCTAGCAAGGAAAAGATCAAGGGGGTGTCTACATCTTCTTCAAGCCCACCTCGTTCTGATGCAAGTGATCTGTCTTGGGAACCACAACTGCGGTCTGACAGTGAGGCACACCATGATCTGACACCGGTACCTAAGCGTAAAAGGAAGGTCGTCCAAAAACTCAAACCTATGGAGTGTGATGAGGCTCAACAAGAAGTGACAGATACTGCTGGTGATGAAGCCTCTCACGATGACGACGAGCCAGTCATCACAAAGGTCACTGCAGCCCCACCGGGCATGCAGCAAAGAGACATTTTGACCCTATCCCGAGAAGCTGCTGAGCGTGATGATGATGTCGGCGAGGAGGCAATGGAAATGGAATCATTAGATTTGGAGTTAAGTAGTACACCAAAACCTACCGCTTCCATATTTCTTCCTCGCAAGAAGGTACCCACCTCGTCCTCGACCTCAATTCGTGGTGGTGAAAGTGCAAAACGTACTGAAGTTCGGCAATCCACATCCTCCACTTCATCTGGCATTAGCAGCAGGACCACCACCACCAGTATCGCCGCCTCCTCCGGCCCCCGAAGACATTTCAAGTCTCCAGTTTGGGACTTCTTTAGTGTTTGCCCAAAAAATGAAAACGTAGCCATTTGTAGCATTTGTAAGCTTCGAGTTAGTCGTGGTAAGTTGGGTTCCAACTATGGTACCGGAGGCCAGAGAGGTCATCTTAGGAGAACGCACGATGTCCAATGGTTTGCGCACCTACACACGATCAAGGAAGCCGCAATTGCACGCAATGAAAACGTTGTTTTTTCATCTGGTGATGACGAGGAGGTAGAAGACGATTCAAACACTTCACTTACACCCAGTTCCCCTGTCAGCAGCACACCCCATGGGAGCCACACTAAGAGTGTGGGAGAGAGTGAGACATCAATGCGGAAAAGTTCATCAGCGAGCGTAACTGGGTCGAAGAGATCATCATCATCCCGTAAATCCTTGGTCCAGGGCAACATTAAAAAGATGTTGTTTACAGAAGCGCAATATGAACGCAACCACCCAATGACCCGTCTGTATAACACTAAGCTGGCTAAAATGCTAGCTCTAGACCTTCTCCCTTTTTCTTTTGTAGAAGGGGTTGGTTTTCTAGAATTAGTGACAGCGCTCTGCCCTAAATGGAAGGTTCCTAGCCGGTTCTATTTTGCCCGAGTTGCGGTTCCAGCACTACATGAAGATGTTCTGAAGGTGATTGGGGCAGCTTTGCAGAAGAGTGCTGTTCACACTATACATCTGACAACAGACATGTGGACCAGTGGCGCAGGCGCTGATTACATGTGCATCACTGCACACTGGGTCTCTTTTTCAGGGGCTAAAGCAAAGCTAAACTCAGGTGTTGACACTAACATTGTTTTTAAAGGTGCTCGGAAACATGCAACACTAGCCATGTTTGGTTTGGAGAAACGTCACACAGCAGAAAACATTTTGGATGTCTTTAACACAAAGGTCCTTAACTGTCTGTCCCCACTAAAACGCAAGGTTGGTTATGTTTCCACGGACAATGGCGCCAATATAGTTAAGGCCATGAGGGACGGTTACTATTTCAGAGTGCCGTGTTTGGCGCACTGTATAAACCTGGTTGTCCAAAAATTCTTGGGTAATAAAGGCAGTGCAGCGTACAGTGTATTGGAGACCTGCCGAAAAATGTGCAAGCATTTCAGGCATTCTTTTAAGGCCCGGAAGCAGCTGAGGAGCCTGCTATATCAACATCAAATGCCAGTGAAAGCACTCATCCAGGAGGTGGTAACACGTTGGAACTCAACCTTCTACATGCTTGAGCGTCTGTATGAGCAGTATACGGAACTCGATCAATATTTCTTGAAAGAGGGTATAGAGGAGCTGAGGATGGGTGGGCCGCAATGGAACATAGTTGAAAGCCTGACACGCATGCTTCGTCCTTTTGAGTTCTTCACACGTGCAGTCAGCAAGGAGGACTCTAATTTGGGAAAAGCTATCCCATTGTTGTACATGCTGGAGGACCAACTGAAGGAGGTGTGTTCTGTGTTTGGAAAAGATGACAAAAACCAAGACTCTTTGCTTCTGGCTGAGCAATTATTAGAGCTCCTACAAGGTGATGAACGTCTTAAAAAGATCCACTCAGAACAGCATTACATTTGTGCTACTATTCTGGATCCACGCTACAAAAAGGCGCTGGCAGGCCAAGCATTCTTTCCTTTTGATGATGAACATGTTCCAAAGTACAAACGTTGGCTAGCCTTGTCAGCCAAGAAGTTTGAAACAGAACGGCTGGAAATTGAAGGAAATGGCAGTACATCAGCAGGCCATCCCCAGTCAAAACAATCCACTTCTGCACCTGTGGCTGTGGCACAAGTGACCTCTCAGCCGTTAAAGACACCGGCAACCGGATCATCTGCACGAAAGACAACAGAAACATTGGAGGCTGAAGAGGATTGGCTAGCTCTGCGTGGGTTTGGTTCTCAAAAGGTCAGAGGCACAGCAAGAGCTAAGCAAAGTGGAGGAACCTTGGATGAGGACCTTGAGTCGATGGTGAAGGACTATCTGAATGACTCAACAGAGGTCTATGTTAATTCTGACCCATTGGCGTATTGGCATGGGAAAAAAGAATTGTGGCCACAGCTCACCAACCTGGCTTTAAACTACTTGTCTTGCCCACTCGCAAGCGTGTCTTCTGAACGGGTTTTCAGTGCGGCTGGTGGGATTGTAACTCCCAAACGGAGCCGCCTCTCGCCCAAAAATGTGGAGAGGTTAACAATGATCAAGATGAATCAGCACCTCATACCACCAGATTTCAGAGTACGAGAGAGCGTGCCGGATGAAGAGGAGGTGGCCAGCAACATAGATGAGGGAATTTCTACTCTGTCAGGTGACACTGAGCTCTCCCTGCCTGAATTCGCAGAGTATGATGACGAAGCCTTATTCTTATTCCTGGACCGTGATACCGACTTCGAGCCCTGAAAATGAGACAACGAATCAATAACTTTCTTTTTCATCCTTATTCACTTTTATTCCTGTGTGTCTGTCTTTCTTTGTTGTGCACAGTTAATATAATTCAAACTTTAATCAGATAATCACCAAAACAAGCCCATCAGCAGAACTGTCTTCACTTGTTTGCTAATTTATTTGAAGGTGCCGCAGTCTGCATTCCTCAGGTTCACAAGTTCAGAAGAACATGCTCCTCTATCCTCCTCCTCCAGACTCCTATTTCCATCAAAGCAGAGGGCTGGTTTACGCCCAATGAAGAAAGACTCAGCACTTGTGGGGGTGTTGTTCTACCTCTTTGCAGGTGAGTTGACGGGTCTGGGGCCATTGCTGGGAAGCACTAAAAGTGGTTTGGACCAAATCCGAGGCGGAAATTTTTTTGTGTTTTTGATGACTTGCTTGCCTTTGAGGTGCTCTTAGGGGGGTTCCGTCTGTTTGTGGGTGAGTTTCGTGGTCTGGGAGCATTGCTGGGACACTCTAATCTTGATTGCATTTGCTTTTCAGGAAATCCGTCGTGCCAACCCCGACTTATGGCCTAGCTACGCAGCGCGTTTGGACCGAAGGCCCAGAAATATTGCAAGTATGAGATTTTGCT
Organism: Lissotriton vulgaris; assembly: GCF_964263255.1. NCBI lineage: Eukaryota > Metazoa > Chordata > Amphibia > Caudata > Salamandridae > Lissotriton > Lissotriton vulgaris. The sequence goes on along the minus strand of NW_028247738.1, from coordinate 164,488 downwards.
TTTGGCCTGTTTGGGGGTGTTATGCTTCTTGGCGGGTGGGTTGCCGGGTCTTGGGGCATTCCTGGGAAGGTCTAATACCGGGTAGAAGTGGTTGGGACAAAATCCAGGCCGATTTTTTTTTGGCTATTTCTGACATTTTGCTCTATGTAGCGTTTTCGGGGGTCCTGTTTGGGGGGCTTCCTGGTGTTTGTGGGTGAGTTTCGTGGTCTGGGAGCACTGCTGGGACACTCTAATCTTGATTGCATTTGCTTTTCAGGAAATCCGTCGTGCCAACCCCGACTTATGGCCTAGCTACGCAGCGCGTTTGGACCGAAGGCCCAGAAATATTGCAAGTATGAGATTTTGCTTTTGGCCTGTTTGGGGGTGTTATGCTTCTTGGCGGGTGGGTTGCCGGGTCTTGGGGCATTCCTGGGAAGGTCTAATACCGGGTAGAAGTGGTTGGGACAAAATCCAGGCCGATTTTTTTTTTGGCTATTTCTGACATTTTGCTCTATGTAGCGTTTTCGGGGGCCTGTTTGGGGGGCTTCCTGGTGTTTGTGGGTGAGTTTCGTGGTCTGGGAGCACTGCTGGCTATATATACTTTACTTTGCAAGAGGTTTGAAGCAAATCCATGGTGGCAGAGGGGACTTAGGGCCTAGCTGCAGAGCGCGCGCGGAGTGATTTGGGAAATTTGTGAAAAATTGACTAAGTCCCCATTTTTGTACTTTTGCTCTTTGGCTGTTTGGGGGTCTTCTACTCGTTTTCTCCTGGGTTGACGGCTCTGGGGCCATTGCTGGGAAGCTCTAATACCGGATAAAAGTGTTTTGGACCAAATCCGAGGCGGAATTTTTTTTGTGTTTTTGATGACTTGCTTGCCTTTGAGGTGCTCTTAGGGGGGGTTCCGTCTGTTTGTGGGTGAGTTTCGTGGTCTGGGAGCATTGCTGGGACACTCTAATCTTGATTGCATTTGCTTTTCAGGAAATCCGTCGTGCCAACCCCGACTTATGGCCTAGCTACGCAGCGCGTTTGGACCGAAGGCCCAGAAATATTGCAAGTATGAGATTTTGCTTTTGGCCTGTTTGGGGGTGTTATGCTTCTTGGCGGGTGGGTTGCCGGGTCTTGGGGCATTCCTGGGAAGGTCTAATACCGGGTAGAAGTGGTTGGGACAAAATCCGCGCGGAAAAGCCTTTAGTTTTGGCACTTTTTGTAACTTAGGGTTCGTTAGGGTTAGCCCTAGCAGCAGGATTGCATGTGTTTCGGGGTGTTCTAGATTTTTCCAACTGAGTTCTGGGGTCTTAGAGCACTCGTGAGAATGTGTAATTTTGGTTGCAAGTCATTTGAAGAAAATCCATGGTGGGAAAGGGGGGATTTGGCATAGTTAAAGAAAGCCTTTGCCACTATTCTTAACTTAGGGTTCGTTAGGGTTAGCAGTATTTCTATTGCATGTGTTTGAGTGGGGGGGATTTCGAGTCTTGGAGCGATGCTGGCTATGGCTACTTTTGCTTGGTTGCTTGCAAGTGGTTTGAATGCAATCCACGGTGGGTAATGGGTAATTAGGAAGGGGGTACTTCGGCCTACTTTTACTTTCAAAGTAAGTTTTGTCACCAGTTTTCTGCTAGGCCTCGTTTTTTGAGATTTGATTGGGGGTCTTCTACATTTTTGCGACTGGCTTTAGTAAGGGTCTGGGTGGGAGCACTGCTAGGAAGATCTAATTTTGTTCTAAAACACAGTTTACAGTACACCTAGCTTGAGGGGCAAGATCCGCTACATTAATTTGCCCATACTTATTTATCCTTCAAAAGGTGACTCAGAGTACGCACTTTCAAAAATATTGTACTGTCTACTAGGAAAATCAAATTGTGACTTTTTGCACTCCACAGCCTACATACCTTATATTTATTTATCAGTGGTGTTGTAATATTATATCACTTCCTGTTTTTCGTTGAATAATTACAGGCCGGGTTTCAGTCTCTGCAATGGGGAAAAAAGGATGGAGTCTGCTTCACAGTAGCGAGCCACAATTCAGCATCAGGCAGGCAGTGGACAGGGTGTCTTCTGGTGACCAACATCGATGGACGAAGCGTCGGCTGCAATGGAGGAGTGCCGCTAATAGGAGGATTTTTTTTCTGCAGGCAACTTACTTACCACTTCCAACAGGACCACTACAACCACATAGATACAGTATCCCTTGCCTTTTTCTCTGACTGTGACTGCATTTCTTGGCTCTCTCTCGGCTTCTACATTGATCCCTTAACACATCACTTAGTCCACTCCACTATCACATCTGCACCACACATAGTCATTTGTAAGTGCTCCTACGTAATTCGCAAGTCGCAGCACGCCCCAGGCCGTAGAGGACTGGGATGGCCCCAATGATGAAGCATGTCACCAAGGGGCAACCCTGGTGAGTGAGGGGACACCTAGAAAAAAAGCAATTTCTCCTTTTCTATCTACTATACCTTCCAGACCAACCCCACTGAGTGTTGTTGTGAATGGATTTATAGTGACCAGCAAGGCTCTCGGGTATCTGGTTACAGAGACCTTATGTTGAATATCGTTATCAATAATTTACACATAGGCCCTTTACTGTTGCATTCTTTCTTCCACAGTTGTCGAATGTACTACTTACTTTTCACTGACATGCATGCAGTAGTGCATGCACTTTCAAAGATTGATGGATAGGTTTGTACCCAAAGAATTGTTTATGTTCAATTGTTTGTCTATGCTGTGCTTTTTTTTACAGGGTGTCTTCTGGTGACCAACATCGATGGACGAAGCGTCGGCTGCAATGGAGGAGTGCCGCTAATAGGAGGATTTTTTTTCTGCAGGCAACTTACTTACCACTCCCAACAGGACCACTACAACCACATAGATACAGTATCCCTTGCCTTTTTCTCTGACTGTGACTGCATTTCTTGGCTCTCTCTAGGCTTCTAAATTGATCCCTTAACACATCACTTAGTCCACTCCACTATCACATCTGCACCACACATAGTCATTTGTAAGTGCTCCTACGTAATTCGCAAGTCGCAGCACGCCCCAGGCCGTAGAGGACTAGGATGGCCCCAATGATGAAGCATGTCACCAAGGGGCAACCCTGGTGAGTGAGGGGACACCTAGAAAAAAAGCAATTTCTCCTTTTCTATCTACTATACCTTCTGTCAGGTTACGCAGCCCCTAAGCGCCTACCGTACTATGAAACTACATTTCCCATGAGTAGGCGGGAGACTTGCAGGAAGTTTATCTGGGGAACAGACGCGCTTCCTGTTGCGTGTTATTCTGGTTTCTGTTCTGCACCGGCATGAGAGCGGACGCTCTGCATGCTTTTCTATCGTGTCTCCTGTGGACTATCACCTTCCCCCCCCCCCCCTGAGGCTCAGTGGGGAGCGCTTCCGTGTTCTGTCCTTGGCGGTAGACGGACTTCACGCGTCTTCAGGTAAAGCCGCTCCAAACTCTTCGGCCGCCCGTGCGGTCAGCTGATTACTGCCTGAACGGATTGTTAAGGGAGGTTCTGTGACTGTTTTCTAACAGAATTCTACCTTTGCTGAATTCCTGTTTGGTTGAATTGTGTGTGGCGGAGCACAGTGGCGGTCTATACCACGTGTTAGCGTTCACATCGGGGATCGTTTTTGTACTATTAAAACGGAGCGCGGTAGTAAGGACAACTACGCGTCTCCGTTGTATAACTGTGTATTTCAAAGGACCTCCATAACTGGGCATGTAGTGAGGTAACTACAGGCTACCCCAGTTCTCTTTGTGTAGTGTACCGTGGGGTGTGTTGTTGGCAGAATTCAGTGGTGGTCGCAACTACGTTTTTCTGTTTGACCTTCACCAAAGATTCTCTACTGGGTCATTACTTAGAGAGCGCAGTGTTGTAGTTCTTGCTTCCTACACACTACCGTTTCCCTCTTCCTTTTTGTTGGACCATACATCTTTGCTTTGACTATTTGGAACCCCCTTTGTACATTGAGTCCTCTACCATGTTTGTGGTATGTTGTGAGTAGTGGGTTTGATGTCTTAGTATAACGCGAGTGTGTTTGGTGCGACAGGAGTGTGTTCGTTAACTATATGTTTATGTGTTTCTTAGGCCTTCCTCACAGATTGTGGCAGAAGGGCTATAGTATTTCCTATCCAAGGTCATGTTTTCTTGGTGCTCAGGTACTTGTCTACTTCCTTGGTTATTTAGTGATACTATATGAGAGTAGCCTTGTATGTTAGGACAGCACTTCACTGATGCCTGTCTTGTCTTCTGTTACAGGTATCCTTTCCCTGCTGACCCTACCTTTACCCATCCCACATTTTTTATTTTAGTTTGTTATTTTTCTCCCCCGCCTAATGGCTCGAACACCCTGTGTTTACACTTCTGGGTGTTGGTGACATTTGGAGGTGGAACCATATTTGCATCGACTGGATCACGGGGAGTAAACCTGACACCTTCCAGACCAACCCCATTGAGTGTTGTTGTGAATGGATTTATAGTGACCAGCAAGGCTCTCGGGTATCTGGCTACAGAGACCTTATGTTGAATATCGTTATCAATAATTCCACACAGGCCCTGTACTGTCGCATTCTTTCTTTCCACAGTTGTCGAATGTACTACTTACTTTTCACTGACATGCATGCAGTAGTGCATGCACTTTCAAAGATTGATGGATAGGTTTGTACCCAAAGATTTGTTTATGTTCACAATTGTTTGTCTATGCTGTGCTATTTTTTCTTGTCTCCCAAAACCTTTCCCAAAAACCCCCGTACCCATCCATTTTTCAAACCCTAACCCTCTTCCCCCGGGCTGTGTGGTTTTGATTGATGTGTGACTAAATTATTATTACAGCAATAAATCCACACACTTGCTGGGGAGGATAAGGTGATAGCAACAGGCTGGTGAAGAAATCCGAGGATATATTCTTGCTCTGCTTGACAAAGAACCATTGCTAATGTGAAAGAACTTCAACCGAATTAGTAGTTATACTTTACCATTTGTTAGGCTACAATGTGGCACTGCTCTACTGTACTTCTGTCACCTGCTATATTCTCAGTTGTACCGTTGAATTGCTCAGGAGGACAAACCAGATTTCATTTTCTTTTTTTTCATAGGCATGCAACTGCCACTGTGTCACACCACTAGTACCACCGCTATGAGGAAATTTTATCCGACCAAGATTGCCAACCTTATTCGGTGTTTCCCGTGGAGCCAGCCCTGGGTCTAGCCCTACTTTCAAACACAAATTACAGGTAAGATAAGCGTTTGGTGGTTTGGGGGTATAATGGAGTATTAGTACGAGAGACGAGAGACTGAAGGTAGTACTACTAAAGTCCTAGAACTCTTGGATTCACTTCACTTAGTCTGTGAGAGGCAGTTAGTGTTGAAAACATTTGGGCATTTACACTTAAAGGAAGAAAATGGAACTAAACTGTAAGGAAAACAGTCAACGTTAAACCCCCACCCACCAGGCAAGCAGTAAAAAACAGGTATGCTCAGATAAAGTTTGAAAAAGTATATTTATATCCCTAACAAAATAATCTCCCGCAAGACCCTCCCTAACCCCAACGATTGTCCTTCAAAAGTCCCCAAAAACCCAACTCCCAATTCCCACCCCCCAAAAGTCTCTAAAAAAGGGGCAAGGGACACTATGGGTGGATGCTGTTAACTTTTTGGGCCAGGGCATCATGCTCCTCGCGGAGCAAGGCGAGCTCCTGCTGAAGGCGGGACACCATCAGGGTAGTGCGGCGCAGGCGTGTCTTCACTGCCTTGCAGGTGCAATGCCTGTGAGAGGCAGCTGTTGGCCTTGCTGCTCGGCTGTGGCGTTTGCCTTTGGCAGCCTGGCTCAGTCTGGGTGGACCACTGTGCTGGGTGGCAGCCCGTGGGGCCACGGAGGCCGATGCAGACGACGTTGTTGTTGTTGTCGACTGCACACTTTCCTCGTCCTCCAGGGCCACCAGACGCCGATATTCCGCAACAGTGGCCTCGATCCTCCGTTGCCGGGCCGCTCTAGCCAGCTCCTTCCTCCTTGTTCGTTTGGAAGGAGCATCTATATGAAGAAAGAAAGACATAGTCTGTAACCAATGCTCTTTAAGATTAACTCAATCATTCAGCAGAAATTTGTGTTGCAGTACAACTAGCAACTTGCAAGCGCATTACATAACTATTGAGGCCAGTATCTATCTAACCTCACACTTCTTCATCCTTGCTCTAACATTAGTGGGAGTTTAAGGAACAAATTCTACGAGCACTGTGGACTTCCATTGGAGTCGACTATGAAAGTACACCAGTCTTATTCTTCTTCTTATCTCTTGTTTTGGAAAATTGGTACGTTATTTTCTGCAAGCCGGCATAATGCCAGCGCAGTAAACTTGCACCCGAGAAAAAGAGACGCACGCCATGAGGAGTGACCTAGACTTGCGTTGCGTTACTGTACCCGTCCAGTACATGCAGGTGGTGAAGCTCTTACTTTTCTATTACGGGTGGCACTGAGAATACTCTGTTACAACTCAAGGGCTACTGCTTAATTAATTTAACTTTCACCCTACAGTGGAAATAAGTACTAGAAATGGAAAATTGAAGAAGATAAATAATCTGATTATCTATCACTTCACATGGGATGTTTTTGCTTATATATGGGATGACTTTAGGTGCTTTGCTTTTTATTGAGTGACCAGTGATACATCCACACATGAATGACTGAGTACTACTAAACCTATTAAGAGAGGTAGGGAGTGGCCACCGTAATAACCGGATCTATGCAGTGCTTGCAATACAAACTACTGCTACTATTTATGGTAGGATTTGGACAAAATTAAAAGTTCTTTTCCTTGCCTTTCCTACACTGGAACGGACGTGCGGGTGCAGTGTTACATGCTCTTCAAAGTTACACTTAGTTCATCCACTGACCGTCTACTCTCTCTAGATCATGGGTACTCACAAACTTTCTCTCAGGGGCTACATTTACAGTGTAGTTTGGGGCCGAGGGCCGCACTGGTGGGGGCGGAGTCAGAGGGGGCGGGGCTAAAGCAAAACGATAACTTGTGACCATGAGGTTGCACACAGGTCCCTGCAGCAGATGCCCTCATCCACTGAGCCACCAGACCCAGCATTTACATACATCTCTCTCCCTCCTGCTCTCCCTCCTGCCCTCCCTCCATCTCTCTCTCCCTCCTGCCCTCCCTCTCCCTCCCCCTCTGTCATCTCACTGTGTGTGTGTCTATCTGTGTCAGCCTTCAGCCCGGGTTGAGACTGCTTCCTCAACGCGCACACACAGACAACAACACCAAAGTACTTAACAGGTCTTTAAAAGACCATTAACATATTATTGAGGCTTTGTTTGTTGTAGCGCCCCTGCTTCTCCACCCTGACAATCACTGCTTGCCCGGCCCCACAGAGCAGAGGCTTTGTTCTATTTCACCTCTTTGTGGCCTTGCATCTCCACTCTGCTCTGTGGGGGCCGGGGGAGCAGTGATTGTCAGAGTGGAGATGCAGGGGCGCTAACAGGTGAAATACAAAAAAGCCTCTGCTCTGTGGGGGCCGGGGGAGCAGTGATTGTCTGCAAGGTCTGCGCACCGCCAAGGAAGGCTTGCCGGGCCACCACCGGCCCGCGGGCCGTACTATGAGTACCCCTGCTCTAGATACACATGTGCTATCTAAGAGTCAGATAGTAGCATGATCCAGGTATATGGACACATACAGTTTCTGTGTCACCCACCCAGGCTGTTGTCCTTCCACCCATCATTGCTTCATCATTCACCCAGCCATGCATCTCATATTCTTGCCTTCCCAGCTAGTCTTCAATCTCAATAAGTAAGGAATATATAAGAGCTTACCTCTGGCCGCCACCACCACCGTCTCAACTCTCACAGCCGTCGCCTCCTCCCCTGAAGAATCGCCCTCCGCCTCCGTGTCGAGCACCACCACCTCCACACTGGCCCCGCCACCAGATGTTCCACCTACAAAGTACATTTAAGAATGTTAGAATAAAGCACTCACTAGTCTTTGGTCTAGGAATGAAGACATGTGAAAACAATGTAATTTGTGACTGTCTACGTTAAAGTTAAAAAAAATGTCCCTTTTTCCAGGGAAGGTTGTCTTGCTGCACTTTTTGGCACAACTGATGAAGGCTGTTTTTTTAACACGCACCATTTTTCTCCACACAGACAGAAGATGGACTTCTAACAACAAGATCAAGTTGAAACCAGGTGAGAGCTCGGCTCGACCACAAGAAATGTCTTCAATTAATCGTCAGCACTAACCACTTTTCCATTATCAGTTAAACGTTTAGTTTTATTATGACTTCATTTTAATAAATGTGTTTACTTTTAATAAAGCTTTTAAACTTAAATACAATCTGTGTATTTTGGTCCAGACTAGAGTGACTGAGCGAAAGGTTTTGCAATTTTTGCAAGCATGAGTCCAGATAGAACACTTCAAAAGACATTATGGACAATCCCAGAGGACTGCACTAAGTTGATAGAGCTATTGCTGACTAGAATCATGGGAGTTTCGCCAACCGTGCAATCTTAGTTAGCTACACAGACAGACTAATAAGAATAATCTAGTAATACCACAGGGAGTCATAGTAGAGGCAGGATAAGAATTTAGATACAGTCTACAAGAAGAGCAAAGACAATTTTGAAAAAAGTCAAATGAGGAACGCTAGGAAAAATAGGTACTAGTCTAAAATGAAAACTTACTGGGGCCAGCAGAGGAGCCCTCGCCTGCCCGATCCTGGCCCTGTTGAACAGCATCCGCCGCCTGCTGCTCCTGTGTCCTCCTCTCGCCCCTGGGGGGAGCTGACGTACAACATGAAAGAAAGAACAGAAAACATGGATGATTGTTGCTTGTCAATGTCAACCAAATCAAACATTTCAAAAGAACAATAACAAAATATTTCCGCGAAATTATATTGATTATGGTTACTTTTCATTTATTTGCGGACCTGTGACTTCGAAAGTCACGTAACTCACTAAACAAAGTACTGAAACGTTCACCTAGGACTGGCAGGCAGCAGTCCGCAGGCAAGACGCAAAGTGACAGACAAACTCCATTGTGATTTCAGTCAGATCAGTGACAACACTAACAGTTGCCTGCTACATTACCAGTCATTTAAATAGTCAAACTATCAATCTACCGCCACTATTTTTCTTATTGTCAGGGGTACAAAGGAAGGGGCAGATTTAAGCCCTTGCGGCTCTTTTGCGCCGTTCTTGCGTGACTTTTGTGACGCAGCAGCTAAACAAAAAAGGGCGCCATGGTGCGGCGTATAATATTATAACAACGTGACGCATTTGGGAGATGCATCCCGTTATAAAGCCCTGCGCCATCAGGGGGCGTTCCGGCGCAAGGGAGGGCATTCCTGCGCTGGAACACATCCTAATAGTGGCTGAGGGAAATCTACAAAATATCAATCAGTCACCTTTAGGACAATGATGCGTCACACAAACCCTGCACCTGCTTGAAGCAGACGTACGGCTTGACCCAGCATTGGGGAGATAAGGTACCCCAGAGCATTGATGGAGCTGCGCCATCGTTGCGACGCAACTCCAGCAGTAAAGCTTCGGTGACGTTTTGGGCCCATGGTGCGCCGCATTGCAAATACGCCGCACCATGTTTGGTGGTGGTAGCGGGCCGCACAATTAATGGCGCATCCCTGCTACTTTGCAGGGATGCGACGGTAATTGCAATTCTGCCCCTTAGGGGCATACTTACTTACGCGTTCTGGCGCATCTCCAGAGATGCGCCAGATCAAATGCGTCACGCAAAACTACCCTTGCGACACGGCAGATGTGCCTCATTTACAATGCGGCGCGCCCTGGCGCAAGGGTAGGCACTTGCGTGACGCATCTCGTCACGTAAGAGCGGCGCATCGCTGGAGTCACGTCGCCAACGCAATGCAACTCCAGTAATGCTCAGGGCCACCCAATACTTAACATGCTGTGTCAGTCCTTTCGCCTGCTTCGAGCAGACATAAGGAATTGAATTGACGTAGCAGCGTCGCAGAAGTGCCTGCGTTAAATCTTGTAGATTTCACGCAGGCAATTTTGCGAGGCGCACAGCCACTGGACCGCCCACCCTGCGTACTAGGAACGCACCCATTGTGGTGCAGGCCCATGGCTTTATAACGTGACACATCTCCCTAGATGCGTCATGCTGTAAATGACTCGCAGGGATGCGGCACGTTTACGCCGCTGTTGCGTCACGCAAGGCAACGTAAACGTGGCGCAAGGGGCTTGTAAATGTAATCTGCCCCCTAGTGTCTAGCATTACGCAGTTCTGTAAAGTACACTCATACATAATAGTTACTCAGGCCAATGAGACCACGAAATAGAAAACAAATAAGCATAGTAGCAACGCCACTGAGAAGGAGAGCAGTGCACCTGAAATGCACAGAAGATTTTGAAATATAATTTAACTACAATGTAATCGTCATCAGCGGCATTATTGGCTTGCTCCATGTAAAAAACAAATATTTGCAATACAACAACACAGAGCAGGAGAAAACAACATAGTAGTGAGTGATTAAATGGCTACTACTACTCACCAAGCCCGGGGATCTCCAAGCCGAGCTGGTCCAGCAGGTCGCGCTCGCGGTCCAGGAGGTCCGTCCAGCGATGGGTGACCTGGCTGTAGGTGCGCTGGACCCCGTAGAGGTGGGATATGGCCCAGCACACCTTCTCCCACCGCTTCCGGCGCTCCCGCATGTTGTAGCCGCCGGCCGCGATCCTGCCGCCTCCCGCGATGGTCCTGGGCAGGCGGCGCTGGACGAAGTAGACCAGCGCGCCCACTTCCTCCGGGCTGAATATCTCCCGTCGCGTCACCTGCTCCCCCCTCAATCTCCCGCATGCTGTCCTGCCACTGGGTCCAGCACTACTCCCCGCCGCCGCTGCGGCCCTCAAGTGCCTGGGCAGCTTCACGGCGCCTGGCTTGACCATGGTCTGGGCAGGTAAGGTAGGAAGAAGTAGAAAATTAAGAAAGAATAGGATAGGGAAGAAGAAAAGAAAAGAGTTTAAAAAAGTAGTTTAAAAGTAAAGAAAAATAGCAGAAAAGACAAAAATATACAGCTAGGAAAAGAGAGGGATAGATAAGAAGCAAAATTGTAAAAAAAAAACTGAAAACAAGCAAAGGATGGCAAAGATACCAAGAGGATTAAACACCATGCCCAGACACAGGAAATGAATGAAAAACAAGATGGCCGGCGCCCGTTCACGAGCGCAAAAGTAAGTTCGCGCGAGATTTTCCTCGCGATCTCGTGCGAACCTCTAGATTTCCCGCGCGATCTCGTGCGAACCTCTACTCGCAATGCGCTTACTGCGCGAGATTATACATAGCGGGCGGAAACGGAAATACGTCACGCAAACAAAATGGCCGCGCCCGTACTCGACCTTGGGGTAAATTCGCGTGTTGCGCTGCAAGCGGCTCGCGAATACTGCAAAAAAACTCGCGAAACAACAAGCCGCAAAAAAATAAAATTCTCATTCGCACGAATTGGCGGCTTCCGCGGTCGGTTTCGCACGACGCCGCGCCCCGCGAATAGCGCGAAAAAAAACGAAAAACGATTTCAGCAAAAGCAAAAGCAATGAGCAGGTGCAAAAGGTCAACCTCATGATTTGTAACGATTCTTTGTAGTGCTTCCTGAGGGGGCCCTCCAGAATTCGGTTGCCTGCTTGCAACTATTGTGTGACCCTGCTCTGACCTTAACTGTATGCCACAAAGGTCCTGATTTACAGCTAAAGGAGCAGACAAGCAGGTGCCAGGCTGGAACTTTAAATTCTTTCAGTGACACATTAATTAGCCCCTAATTCATTATTGTCAGTTGGGGCAGGGCAGGTGTTGTTAATAAACTAACCCCAAATTAATTCATGTCAGTTCAAGCAGGGCAGGTGGGCTTGCTTTTCCCCCCCATCTTCTACAGTGATGATGAACCAGAGGGTGGCATTGATGTAACAGAGGGTGGCATGGGTCAAAGAGAGGGTGCCAGTGGTAAAACAGAGGGTGCTGGGAGGCTGTGATGATGAACCAGACGTAGAAACAACATAGTCGCGACCGTTGCGAGCCGACAAGTAAGTTCGCAATTGCGAACTAGTACCAAATCCTCGCGAACTGGCAGAAACAATTGCGAACACACAAAAAAAAAAAATCCGCAAATTCGCGGGAATTCGCGGATTTTGCGGATTGCGAGTTCGCAAATCCGCAAAATTCGCGAACGCGAGATCCGCAAAATTCGCCCATGCTTAATGTTGATGCACCGAATACTTAGGCTGGTATCCTTAAATGCACCTCATGCCTTTTTAAACAACTACTGGACAATTGCTGCCCCTCTGTCTCACTCTTGCAGGTTTCTGATTTCTCCCCATGAGGTACGTATGCAGCCTTTCTCTTCCTCCATTTTTCAAATCTGTGTGTTTTCCCTTAGTAATTGTATCATGAGCAAAAATAAGTGCCAATGGCCACGACCATCAACCATTGTCTCAGTTTATTTTAATAAACACAAGGGAACCCAATAGGCAATTGGTCATGGACCTTGTGTACGTATGTAATTTCTAAAGACAGGGGTCCCTAGACAGTTACAAAATATTTACAAATAATGAACATAGGCCAAATAGACTCTATGTTCTTTGTCCAGCCGGACAGAGTTTTAATATTCAATAAGTGCATAGAAAGAGTTTCATATACAATTTCAAGTCGGACACAACCTACGTCCAACTCACAAACAGACAAACAACATGGAATGGGGAGGGTTTCAGGCAAGGGGAACGAGTCTGCGTAACATACAATCTAGCAGACGTGAATAGCAAGAAAATACCTTTGCACAATGTAATCTACAATGTTTTAGATGCATATGGTATGTAGAGTGTCGGCAGCCTTTCGATCCCTAGGGCAAAATAGGGGGATCATCTTTAAGACATTATAGATTTACATGCCTGTGTGCGAGTAACTCTACACATTACAATATCCATGTCTAAGTACATTTAAGCAATTGTTAACATATTTTGTGGAGAAAAGGAACAATTAAGGGAAAAATAAGGAAAAAATACAATGTTACTGTTGGCAACGACAGACCATACATGATAACAATAAATAGTAGCTTTATCATGTATGGTCTGTTCAAACACTGAAGCAGTGGTTTGCGAAAAGGCGCATTCCGCAAAAGTGGGCTACTTGATTTTAGGGTGCCCGGGCTGAATTTTGATCCCAATCCAACCCTGGCAAGTGTCTTCTTCCTACGCATCTCCAAAGAAAAGTACATTGAAACACTGTTTCTGGAGACTGCAGATGCCGGGCTTTGCATGTTCACTGCTTTTCTTTTCATGGGTGTGGAGGAAAGTCGTTTTGGGACCACTTTTTGAATTGTTTGTAGGAGTGTGTTATAATCACATTTAGTCTGCACTCGCATATATTGTGGGTGACTAATACATGAAAAAGAAGAACGAGGAGTACAAGATGTTAAAGTAATTCTTATCACTTTTATTAAGCATTTGCTTGCAAAAACAGGCAATAGCACAGTAAATACAATGTCAAAAATCAGTTCAGGTGATACATATCTAATGTCCCAATGTAGTGATGCCTTACATAGGGTTGTGATGACAATCATAGGGAACAAATATAAATTATTCAGTTTAATTGCAACAAGAGACATGGTTACGCGTAGAAACAAGCAGGGCAAGAGCAGTTCCAGAACTGGTATCTATTGCTCCTGGACAGGAGTTGCATCTATGGTATGGATCGGGCATCAAGCTCCCCCATTCAACTATTCCACCACAGCCCTCATCAGGCACACACACACACACACAATGATCTAGCACCGCTCCATTCACACACAGTAGGAAGAATGAGGCTAGTGGGGGCAGGGGCATCCCTGGCATGGCATCAACTACAAGGAGAGGTAAGAGGGGGATGTCGCAGCGCGCTACCCAAACCCTTCTCCACAGATTCCTCAGAGTAGATTTGTAAGTTGTACATGAGTGTATCCCATTCCTCCATGATGGGGACTTTTTATAAACCCCTAGTTTCTTCCCCGTGCAGCGCTGTGGACTCTGCTGTGGTCTATTTCAGCATTGCTACCTACCAATAGGACATGTTCGGAGGGGAGTACTTTCCGCACCTCCCGCCTCCCAGAGGTCCAGCCTCTCCGTGCCTATCAAATTCCTAAAGGGTTGTATGGACCTCAGTCTGATTTCTGGTGTATATGGGACCTGCGCTGGCATCAAGCTGAGACTCCTAATGAAGCTGGCATGCGCCATAGTCAATTAGATGTTGGATCACAGGGGAGTTTACCATCTGGCAGCAGCAGCTCATGTAGCATTTGGGTGGCATACTCCAGTGAAATGAGGTATGAATCAGCCAACTGTAGGCCTGCCAGCCATCACAATGGCCATTGTAGCTGTGCCGCGAGGTAGGAATGCCCAAATTTGGGAGCTCCTAGCTTCCCCCCCCCAGCACAACAGGCAACAAATGTTTCCTCAGTACCACTCATCTTCACCCTTTATTCCAGATTAAGGAGCCAAACATCCTATACAGGGTGCAGAATGTGAAGTGTGCTACTGCAACCGGCAAATTATGGAAATAATAGAGGAGCCTGGAGAGTATCACCATCTTGGAAAGGGAAACTCACCCCTACACCATGAGTGGTAGCATGCCCCATAAAGTAATCTGCTGACCCTTACAAGAGACGCACAGATAGGAAAGCACCTAGAAGAATATTAGTAAATTTCCAAACATACAGTGTCAAGGAGCTCATCCTGGGGAGATCCCTTTCAAAAACAGATCTCTGTTACAAGTCCAGTCCTTATTGTATCAGGTCTGATATTGGTGCAAGAACCGCACAAAGACAATGGGAGCTGGGCACTAGAATGCCGGATCTGAGGTCACTGGGAGCACATGTGCAGATGAGATTCTCGGCTATGCTCAGGATTATGTGGAAGAATAAGACCTATAGTTTCACACAGCCAGAAGAGGTTGATAATCTTTTAGACCGAATGAGAAGCGAGCAGGAGGAATAGTATTGGGCAGATCTGGTGATCACCTTAAGGAGGGAAGAAAATTAAAAAAAAAAAAAAAAAAAATGGTTGGGGGAAATTTGAGAAAGTAGATTATTGTATAAATATGCTGTATGACAAAACAGGGGACATGATTTATTTCGTGATTTAATTTGTCTCGCTAGAATACAGTTAATTGGTCACGGGCATCACCTGGTTGCTCCGAAAGGCGAAGTCATCGCCAGGTATGTTGGGGGGGTTCCTCAGGGGGGAGGGGTTCACTGGGTGGGGGGAGCTAGGGGGAAAAATAAAAAATCCTCATATATAAACAAACGCACTTTGTATAAAGGTATGGATGGGTACGAGTGGATACTAGACTCATGAGTAATCCATATAAGCTTAAGGTCCTGTCATGGAATATTAATGGTATAGGGGAAAAAATAAAACAGAATAGAATTTGTGAATTTTTAAAAAATTCAGACGCTCAAATTATAATGTTACAAGAAACACACTTAGAGGCAGCATCATGTAATTCTCTCTTTAAGAAGTCAAGGTGGGTTCAAGAAATAATTAGTTCCAGGCAATCAGGTGTCACAAGGGGAGTTTCTATCATAATTCGAGCGAACAGAGGGATAAGTTTAAGAAGCTTTGAGACAGATCAGTCGGGAAGATGGTTAGCTGCAGAAATATATATCCAAAATCTCCCTTACACAATTGCAGTGTACTATGGTCCAAACGAGGACAACCCGGGCCCGCTGTCCAAACTTGAAATTGCATTACTTGCTACAACTGGCCCTTTAATGTTAGGTGGCGATTTTAATTTGGTCTTTGACCAAAAATTAGATAGAACCTCAAAAGCTAAATACCATGCTCCCGTAAAATCACTTGCCACTTTAGATGCCTTAATGAAAGACTTTACACTAGTAGATGTCTGGAGAAAAAAGTATAGAACTCAACCAGGCTTCACTTTTTATAGTAAGAAATATAAGAACTATTCCAGAATAGATCACTTTTTAGTTGATCAACACCTTCTCAAGGATATCAACTATCTTTCCTTTACGCCTACAGGTTTATCGGACCATGCTGTTTTGGAAATGGTAATTGAATTGAATATAATTCCTCTAAAACCAAGGTGGACACTGGAGAGATCACTTTTATTAGATAATCAAATAAAAGTAGAAGTTAAAGATAAAACATTAGAATTCTTCATAATAAATTCAGGAACTTCCTCCCCCCCAAGTAGTATGGGAAACTTATAAGGCCTACTTGAGGGGAGTCTTAAGCTCTTTAATGAATCATAATAGAAAGAGCATGAAAATAAAAAGAAGGGAAGACTTGGCAGCAATAACAAGAAAGGATCTTGAATTACAAAATGCAATTCTAACGAACTCCAGTAGAGTACATTTGCTAGAGAAGGAACTTATTGATTTACAACTTCAGTTAAAAATTTCGGATGAGAGAATTCTTAAAGAAAAATGGGAGTCTAGTAGACTAAAACATTTCGAATACGGAGAAAAGTGTGGAGCTCTCCTAGCCTGGAAAGCTAGAGAAGAGAGAACGAGAAATAATATCAAAGCCCTATTACAAAGGCAGACAGGAGACTTGATGGAAACAGACGCAGAGATTAGAGAAGAAGCAAGGTCCTTTATGAGAAGTCTCTATACGGAAGACAAAGATCCTGAGGGGGAGGATTTAGAATCCTGGCTGATAACAAAACATTTGCCGCAAATGTCTGAAACGGATAAAGAATACTTGGAAAGCGAGATCACAGAAGGGGAAATTCTGGGTCAATTGAAGAAAATGAAACGAGGGAAAGCTGCAGGTTCAGATGGGTTGCCAGTGGAGATTTATCTGGACAATAAAGATCAATTAATATCTTCACTAAGGGAACTCTTCAACCTTTTATTAATCCATGGTTATTCTACACCTCCCTCATGGGCAGAAGCCATTATAGCGCTCATACCAAAACAAAATAAAGACTCAAAAAGAATAGAGTCTTATAGACCCATTTCATTGCTAAACACTGATATGAAGATCTATTCCGGAATCTTAGCCACTAGACTATCGAAGGTCATAAAATCTATAATTCACCCTGACCAGAGAGGCTTTATCCCAGGGAGACAGTTAAATGAATTAACATTTCAAGTAATAGGGGCCATAGACTATGCTAACGGCAAAAATCTCCCGCTGACCCTGGTCGCCATAGACGCGGCTAAGGCCTTCGATCAGGTCAATTGGAAGTATCTATGGGCCACAATGGTGGCATTTGGGTTCCCTCTAATCTTTATAGAGGCGGTTAGATCATTATATCACAATCCAAAGGCAAAGGTTTTAGTCAACGGAATCTTATCTGAGTGGTTTGATATATCCCGAGGTACTAGGCAGGGCTGTCCTTTATCTCCCCTTTTGTTTGATGTTTATATGGAGCCTTTTGTTTGTGGAATTAGAGAGGATAACATAATTCAACCATTTCAGCTCGGCAATTTGTCCCTGAAAGTGGCATTGTACGCAGATGACCTTCTTTTATATACTTCTGATCATTCAGTAGCAATACCGAGGTTGTTTCTTTTATCGGAAGAATTTGGGAAACTGTCAGGTTACCAGATTAATAAGGAGAAAACGGAGATTATGGGATGGAATAATAACACACATATATTGGGCGCAAAACAGAAAATGAGGTACCTGGGAATTTATTTAACCCAATCATTAAAAGACATTACATCACTCAGTTGGCAAATGGTGGTTAAAGATATTAATAAAACTTTAATAAGATGGGGGAACCTGCCTTTGAATATATATGGCCGCGTTAACCTCATTAAAATGACAATTCTTCCAAAATTGACTTTTCTATTTAACTGTATCCCTTTATCATTCTCACCGAAAGACATTAACACTTTACAGGGTAAAATCAGATCTTTTATATGGGCCTGTAAGTCAACAAGAATTGCATGGAAGAAATTGAGAAGGGGCTTAAAAATAGGAGGGTTAGCCCTCCCTGATCTGTTGTCATACTGTCATGCATTTCATTTTAAAAATTTTAGGCTTCTTGCAAATAAGTTAGATGCATCATCACAGGGCCACCTGTTTCAAGCTTTATTAAATGATTTACCTTATGACCATGATTACTTTATATTTAAGTTCGGAGACCAGAAATTCTTTTTAAAAATTCGCCTCAAAATTTTACAGACTGCATTAAAAAATTGGGGGTTTATCAGAAAGACATTTGATATCCCTTACTATCACACACATACCCCAATATGGGATTCTCCTGGTACACCTCAATGTCTCCAGGATCAACTGTCACAACCTCTGAAAACAGCTGGGTTAAAAAAATGGGGAGATCTCTGGGCAGATTCGGGCTTAGTGAATTGGAACTCTTTAGTACAACTTACTAACGGCCAGCTGACTAGGTTCAAATACTATCAATTATCTGCCTGGTGGTCTAGTCAAAATATGCAAAGGGAGAAAGATACAGACATTCTTGATGCAATTGGCAGAGGGGGGAAATGGTCAAAAGAACTTTCATTTTGGTACAACTTGATGATTAAAGAAAAGGAGAGTAACCTGTACTTGGAGGTGATAAATTTATGGGGAAATTGCATATCTGATCCTCCTGATGAAGTCAGCAAAGCATGGTTAGACTCCTTTTCTCTTTCACAGAGGCTAATTAAACCAGCCAACTTAAGACGCAACCATCTGTTTACGGCCTATAGAGCCTATTGGACTCCGGCCAAATTGTACAAGATTACACGAAATAACTATTATTGTCCCCGATGTAACCATTACGCAGCTGATGATATTCATATCTTTTTGGAATGTCCAGTTATTCAAGACTATTGGAAAGCTATAATGGATTTTTTGGGTGATGTACTTTCAACAACTATTATTTGCTCTCGCAGACTTGTCTTCTTTGCTTTATTGAAAGATTATAATATCAATAGTTTGGATACTCAGTTCATTTTTTATATAGTAGTCATTGCAAGGAGACAAATTTGCATGGAGTGGAAGTCAGCGTCTCCTCTAGATTTGCAGTATGCCTGAAGTATATAATGGAAGTATGTAAAATGGATTTGGCTGGTCGCAGCAAGAACACTGAGAATGTCTGGTCTAAATTGGTGGTCTGGATAAATAGGTGAGCGGTCCTGTGATTATGCCAGAGGTTGTGTTGGTCCTGTCCTCCACCAGGCCTAGGGTGCCCAAAATAGGCCTGGAGGAGTAGGATAAGGAAAGCAGCCTACCTCTGGGACATCTCTGTCTGCTATGATACTGTTTCCAGGGCGGACTCGAAAACAACAGTATAAGAGGCAACAGTGAGACCCATCTAGAGCATACGAATTCTGGTGGCATATATGAGGACAAAAAAAAATAATAATAAAGTAATCTGCAGCCCTAGGGAGGTAATTTCCCTCGTGAGGTTGCTATCTAACAGGTCACGGGCATCGTAGTAGGTGCGAACACCCAGATATCTGAACATGGTCGGTTCCCAACGCACCTGGTGAGGTCCTGCCATAAGGAGTTGAGGCAGGCAAGTCGGGCTCAGCGGAAAAAGACTAGTCTTAGTTCAGTTCACTCTCAGCCCTGAAACGTTCTGAAAGTGCTCAGGCACTGAGTTAATGTATCCAAGTCCCTGAGGGATATCTCATATGAGAAGGAGAATGTCATCCGCTTATAGGGAAACAGCATCTAGCTCAGTCCCTATATATATATATATATATATAACTGCGTGGCCCGAAACACGTCATCGCTGGTTTTTCCATCTGACCATTTTTCTACAGTAAAGAATTGTTACCCTCAATTGTGGTCCGTCTCCTGCTTCGCCGATCTTGTGCGATTGGAGGTGGCTGTTGGGAGAACTCTTGGAATATATATATATATATACCTCCAAATGCGCTGCCTTCTGTATAGAAAAACAGCACGCCGTGGACACAAGCGTTTGATGAGCGTGATTTATTCAAATTGATTTGTCAAGACCCTTATATATATATATTAATCCAAATTGCCCGAAAGCTTAAGGACGCACTCAACTTCAACTTGAACCATTTGCCATCAAAGCACATAGTGCTTTTTTTAAATGAAAAATGGAACACAAACTCACTTAGATGAAACTATGTACTTTGTTGGGGACCACAATTCCCAGCATGCTACATGAACTATCGCGCACCAAACGCACGTGCGCACTAAAGCGAGACTTACGAGAAGTTAAAAGGATGCAGTCAAGACGGAAATCAAAGCGTCTCATGGGACATTTGCATATGAAGCTGCCTTTGAAAAAGAAGCTGTTTGCTTCGAAACGCGTCAGGCTGGAGTTAATGAACTAATATGAGGGTGGTTGCTGTGTTCTGCAATGAAAAATAAACCGAAAGGTTCAAGTTGGAGTTCAGTGCGTCCTTAAGCTTTCGGGCAATTTGCATTAACATGGATACCATGGCTGCCCTCCCGTGAAGGATTGCACCTTTTTCGGACTGAATGAAAAGCTGCGGGTGGGAACTGTGCCGTTACCGGAGCATGCAGCACACCAACTTTTGGCAAGTATAGACCAGCGCCACTCTCTGTGCCCTACTTTCGGGAGGAACTATGCTTTTTTTAAATGAAAAATGGAACACAAACTCACTTAGAGGAAACTATGTGCTTTGATGGGGACCACAAGTCCCAGCATGCTACATGAACAGTCACGCACCAAACGCACGCACTAAAGCGAGACTTATGAGAAGTTGTTAAAAGGATGCAGTCAAGATGGAAATCAAGGCGTTTCGTGGGACATTTGCATTTGAAGCTGCCTTTGAAAAAGAAGCTGTTTGCTTCGAAAACGCATCAGGCTGGAGTAACTGAACTAATATGAGGGTGGTTGCTGTGTTCTGCCTTGAAAAATAAACTGAATGGTTCAAGTTGGAGTTGAGTGCGTCCTTAAGCTTTCGGGCAATTTGGATTATAATAAATATATATATATTCACTGAAAAAACCATAGGTTTCACACCAGTTATAGTTAGGAATTAGCATTTAAAAAACCTAATAAATTCACTGAAAAAAATACAGGTTTCACACCAGTTATAGTTACCTGGAAATTTTACTGACATAAAACCATTGAAATTCCCACATTATAGTTAGTTGGACTCACTATAACTTGCTCGCCTGCAATGCACTGCTGATGATGTCACATATTACATCACTCATGACATGGTCAGTGACATCACTCATGACATCACTGATGACACCATCCAGTGAATGTGTGTCTTTCTGAGAAATAAATATCTTTTATATATGTATATGTAAAGGTAGATGAAAGAATAAATGTTTAAATAAGTTAATTGGTTGGTTAATTTGCTTATTAAGTGTATCTTAGTGAATACATATATTAGCGAGTAATGTTTAAATATTTAAATATATGTATCAGTGTTTCACTTTGTGTATAAGTGGCTGCATGGGTTGGTGAGTACCTACATGTGTATGTATATGGGTTATTAGATGGTTTTTTTTAGTATCAGTATGAGTGTCTGTATGGTTTGGTGGGGGTATTACTTAGCACATAGATGCATCAATGACTGACTCACTGTTTGTATGTGTTTTGAAGACAGCATATGTGTAGGATTGTAAGGGTGGATGAGTGTGTATATGTGTGTGTTAGTGAGTAAATGACTGTCTCACTAGTGTCTTTATCAGTAACGACATATGTTTTAATCTAGTATATGTGTGTATTGGTGTTTATAAGTAAGTATATGTGAGAGCGAGAGATTGTAAGAGTTCCTGTTTAAATAAGTATGTGTTTCTATAAGTGTTTGTTTAAGAGAGTAAATATGTGTAAGTTTCCTTAGAAGTAAGGTGGTAGTGTGTGTATAGTTGTATATGCAAATAAATGGATGTTCGATAGTTTATTTGCAAGTGTGAGTATGTGTGTGAGTAACTTTTGGATGACTGTCGGTATGTAACAGGATGTATAGGTGCATCACTACATATGATGAGTGAGTATATGTATGAGTGACTATATAGAACTGTTGGTGAATGAGTGGATGTGTATATAGATGGTGGAATTACTGAATTGTTTGTTGTAACTGGTATGGGTATCTTTTTTGAAAATGCTAATTTCTATTTTTGAATATGTGTTTTAAGGGTTACATTACACTGAAAGGAGGTCTGTCACTCTGTCACAAGGATGGTGTCATCAGTGATGTCATGAGTGATGTCACTGACCATGTCATGAGTGATGTAATATGTGACATCATCAGCAGTGCATTGAAGGCGCGCAAGTTATAGTGAGTCCAACTAACTATAACGTGGGAATTTCAATGGTTTTATGTCAGTAAAATTTCCAGGTGACTATACCTGGTGTGAAACCTATGGGTTTTTCAGTGAATTTAATAGGTTTTTTAAATGCTAATTCCTAACTATAACTGGTGTGAAACCTATGGTTTTTTCAGTGAATTTCATAGGTTTTTTTAACTGCTAATTCCTAACTTTATATAGGGCCTCATACCTATGTGTTTTTTAGTGAATTTCTAAACTTATTTATTAGCAAATGTCTATAGCTAAGAAAAGTATTTTTTCCTAAAAATGAATCCTATATTGTATATTAATATAATATATTTTTTAAAAAGTATATTCATTTTTTTTTAATGTTTCACCCTGGAGCGCTCCTGGTGCACGCCCCGGTGCGCGTACCGGGGCGCGTACCGTTAGCGCATCCCAAAAAAAAGGAAAAAAAAAGAATGAAGGAGTGAGCATGAGCAAAGGGGACAGAGACAGTGGTGTAAAGAGAAAGAGAGCTAGAGGGAGGAACACAGAGGGACTGTGTAACTGATAGTAAAACAGAGAAAAGGTATAAGAGGAAGTAACTGAGAAAAGGAAAATAAATAAGGGAGCAAAAGAAGAGAAGAAAGAGGAAGAAGACTAAAGCAGAGGTTCTGGGAGAATGTGAATGGGTGATGAAAGTAAAAGGAAGGAGAGTAAAGGATGGGGAATGACGGGTAGTGACGGAACCAGAGAAAAGGAACAGCGGTGACCGAGGGAAAGAAAATAGCAGTGAGTGTAAGTAAAGAGGAGTGAAAGAGGGTGGATAAAAGTGAATAAGGGTAAGACATGGGGAGTGACAGAGAGAAAGAACCGAGAGAGTAAAGGAAGGAGTGTCAGAAAGGGACTAAGTGAACCAGAAAAAAAAGGTAAGTGAGGGAGTGTGGATGAGCAGGGGCACTGAAAGAAGTTGAATGTGGTAGGAAAGTAAGGAAAAGAGAAGTAAACATGGAGGATAAGAATAAGTGAGGGAAGCAGAGTAAGGAAACAGGGGTGAGGTAGGATGAGAGAAAAGTAGTGAGGTTAAAGCAAAGGGTGATGACAAACTCCATTTTTTAGTCACACTTACCATATAATTATTGAAAACTTAATTGCGTGTTAAAACTACACTTTGTATCTGTGAAAGACAAAAGAAAAAAAAGTTATAATTAGTAAAATATATATTTTAAAATAGAAGAAACAGGTCAAGAAGTAAAAAATGAAAAAAGTGTACTAAGAAATAAAGCAAGAGTGAAAGATACGGAAACAGAAATAAAGTAATGTAGAAAGACAAAAAAGAGGGAAAAAGAAATAGAAAGAGAACAAATTACTGAAGATAAGTAAGATACTAAAAGAATGTGAGATACCAAAACGAAATCAGGAAAGAGAAGTAAGTAAAAGGAAAATGAGTAAAAGGGAAAGGAGTCTAAATGAGGATCCATTAATAAAAAAGAGGAATGGAAGATGACTGAGAGTGAGAGAAGGGGAGTCACAGAGTGAAGGGATGAAAGGAATGAGGTTAATATAGAACGATAGAGGAAAAAGGAGTGAGGAAGTAAGTACACAGAAAGACAAAGGGAAGGACTGAGTGAACTGCAGTACAATGAGTGAAGAAAGTAAAAAGAGTAAAGGAGCGAAAGAAGGAAAGAGAGGGGAAGAGAACTAAAGCAGTGGTACTGAGAGAATGTGAGAAAGCTAAAAAGTGATGCAAGGAACAGAAGAAATGCAGACAGTTAAAATTGGATTGAGGAGTTGTGAAAGAAGTGGAGTAAAGGAACAGCGATGAAACAAAGTGAAAGAAAGGCAGTGTAAGTGAGTAAAGAGAGCTGAAAAAGGGTGGAAAAAGGAAAATGAGTGTGAGACAATGAGAATACAATATGAATTACACAATGCAAACTATAGAATAACTTATACAACATGTTACATAGTTTTTTTTGCTGTTCTCAGAATATATTGAATTTCACTTAAAACAGTGAGTTCAAACCCTTCATCATATAACAGCGGGGAAAAAAACACAATCTAAAAGATTGTGTTTAAAAAAAAACAAATAAACTTACAAATCATATATGTACACTAATCTTTGATTCACTTACTTTTCCTTGAGGCCAAATAGTAGATAGTGAAGGTCCTTTTGGTAGGAAAATTCTCTGCTGTTCTCTAAAACTTCCGTTTCATCGACTTCCTATGAAAAAAGATCTAAGAACATCTGAAATAATTCTCTTCGTTTTCATTTTCCTCCTTGTGTTAAGTTCTGACTTGTTACTCATACCTTTTACTTTCCTTACGGCCAAATAGTGTCAGATATATGAGTATATTTTGAATTTTCTCTAATTAAACTCTGAAATTACCGTTTACCCGAAGTTTTCAAACAAAAGCTCATATGACATTTTCCCAATGTTTAAAAATTCATATTCTCTTTTTGGATCACTCATGTTCAACATTTCCTATAAAACTGATATCACTTACTATGAAATCCGCTTACAGTACCTATATGAGATGAATAATTTTAACCATTAGACTAACTAACTAACTAACTTTTATTAACTGCTCCCGTCTTCAAAGGCCAATTACCTTTACTAAAACTTTGGTTTTAAAATCACTAGGTAAGAATTTTTAAAGTCATAAGGCAAACGATTGTTTATAAGTCAAATGAGAATCATTGCAGTAACTCCAACCTTTTTGACATTTTAAGTAGCATGTATAATGTCCTGATGTTGTCGAAGGACCGTCATGATAAATAATAGCTACAGTTGTAAAGGTTCTTCTTGAAATTGATAACTGAGAAGCCACAAAATGTTTGATACAAGTTGTCAATTTAGTTCCATCAGGTCTACATCGTTGGAAAACTAAAATGACATACTGACCATAAGTTTGTATAAATAATGTGGACAGCATTGGACACTTACATTGGGTACACACCATATTATGATCTGCTGCTTCAACTAGATTATTAAATGACACTGATTTACAGTCTGGTAAAGTCAAATATATAAATCTTTCAGTGTCTATTCTAGTAGTACTTGATAAACTACAATTGTCGCAGTCATGCTGTCATTGATAAGAAAGGCTAAAAAGATTTTCTACATCTACACCTTCATCTTCCAAAACACCAAACATATACATAAAAAATTCCTGACAATCCTGCTGAATGTTCTGTGAAAATTTATCTTGACCAGAACACATGTCTAAAATATTTCGAATTACTGTTACACTTTCTATTTTTGTTCTATCACTGCTACATTTCTCAAACACACAATTCAATAAACCACACAATCTTTGATCCCGATTTTAAACAATCTGTTCTTGTAAAGTTTGAAAAAAAAAAACAACATTAACCACTACATTAGCAAAGCAGTTGACACCAGAACTGTTTTCAAACTGAAATCCAACAACATTTTCAACAGAATCCTTTTTCTTTCTGTTTTGAATTACATTTTCATCTACTTTTTGTCTTTTTGCTACTACCTCACTGCAATTATTCTCATTTTTTCTTTTTCGGCCTACCACACGTTTTTCAAACAGAGGATATTGAGGCAAATGTGGAGCATACTCTCTTCTTGACCTATTGTATTCTCTAAAACAATCTAGATCTGCACAAATCTTTGTCTCATCACACTCAATCAAGTACAATCCGGATAAAGTTCTGACTCATGATAATGCCACATATGCCATACCCTCTTTAAACACAGATCTTCCAATGTTCACCAAAGCACTATCTACACTCAAACCTTGAGATTTATGAATTGTCACCGCATATGCCAAACAAACAGGAAACTGTTTTAGGCGAACATATAAGTCTTTAACAAGCAAAAATCTAGCAGAACGACTGATTTGTTGTACTTGCTCAATGTCATTTTTTTTAAAAATTCAATCCCATCTCTGTTTCTATAATTCACTAAATCAACAACATAACCCATTGCTCCATTTACCAGACCTCTTTCAACATTTAAATTCCTTCTCAAAATGATACGACAATTTAAACACACATTCAGAGTCTTTTCAAAACCAGCTGTTTTAGATATACTTTTCTCTAATGAATCCAATTTTGTTTTCAAATTTTCTGACAAAACAATTGTTGCACCCATATGCTCTATTTTATCTATTGCTTTCAGTTTCACAATCTCTTCATTTTCTAACTTTAACATTTTGTTGTTGAAGATGGAACATTCTTGCAGAGTTGGCATTAAACATATTGCAGATTTCTTCTCAGTCATTTTTTAAAAAATATTCTCTGGAAGAATGTTTTCATTTGGATACAAATTTGAAATTAATCGAGCATGTAAAGCTTCTTTCCCAAGCTCACTTACTTTTCCGATTCTTACATGTTGTAGAATATTTTTATAATCTTCATCCTTTGCCTGTCGCATATTTTGAAGCAGTTCAGCATATTTAAAATGTAACCATATATTAACCTTTCCAATGCTTCCAAGGGACTTCCTGGTATCTTTATGCGTGAGCATTTTAAACACTGGTTGTCCTTTTACTGGAGTCAACTGCAGTAGATCTCCAAAAACAATAATGTGTTTTCCTCCAAATAACACATCATACTCTGTTCTAAGAATTTCTTGTATTCTCAAATGCACAAAAGCAAGCATTAGATTTGAGACCATGCTTACTTCATCAATGATAAGAAGTTTCATTTTCTTCAGGACTCTGGAAACTTCAGAACACGCATCTCCAGATAGCTTGTTGTAATGCAATTTATTATCATGCTCAACTGGCAGCATCAGTAAACGATGTAGAGTAATCCCTTAAATGTTATGTGCTGCCAGTCCAGTTGGAGCGGTTACAACACAAGATAGCAGTGATTCAGTCCTTTTCTGCAAATAAGTTGCAATAGCTTTAATCAGAAAACTTTTTCCTGTTCCCGCTTCTCCACTTACATACAGTCGAACAGGCTTAAATGATGTCCATGAGCCCACTTTTTTCTCATGTCTGAATCCATGTTCAATCTGTTCTGTGACTTCATCATATATCTTTTTCTGCTCAACGTTTAGTTGCTTTACCAAATCTTTTAAGTTAACTCCATCCTCCTGAGCTTGTTCCATAGCTCTTTCCACCTCATCCATGGCAGTTGCAGCTTCATTTTGGATAATTGGTCCTCCTAGTGGATCCTGACTCAATGAAGTAGAACTCTGACTGTCTTGAGAACTGTCTCTAGCAATCTCTTCAGCAATTGTGGTTTCTTGCTCTATTTCTTCGTTCAACATTTGCATAAAATTTGGAAAAACAGGACATTCTATGGTATCCTTAGTTGCATTAAAAGAGTCTTCATAAAAGAGAAAATCTCCAAGTAGTTCCTCTTGTGTACGCCATGGCTTAAAGAGTTGCAAAAGAGCTAAATAGTAAAATTCTATTTTGTCTGGAGCTTCGCAACTCAATTTTCGATGATTAATCAAATGGCCTTTTCTCTGCTTCACTAGACATCCTTCATACTCAATGACAGCATATTTTCCATTATTGATATCTTCTGTAATGTTCCTCTTATAACTGTAGTTTTGCAGAACTTCATACAAACAAGTGTTCTCAAGGTGAGTACTTCTACTTGGATAGTATGTATCCAACATGTTTGTCTTCAAAATATCTGTACTATTTGGTTCTTTCTCCGCCAATTATTCAATTTCTTGTACAGATTTCAAAACTTGGTTTTGTGTTGCAGCAAGACCTAGACTCACCCAAATGATTGTTCTTGATTTGGCATAGAGACTTGCTGATGATAACCGATCAGAACATTCATATGCTCCAATTTCTCGATGCGACAACATCTTCAGACTGAAACTGTATAATTTTTTACTTATACTCTTTTCATGTGAAATGTCTTCCCACATTTCCTTCAGTTCAGTCTTTTCTTTTTTTGTGATGTAAGATGTCACATATCGAGCCACAGCAATAGAGTTGTCAGCAACGAACTGAACATCCATGTTAGCATTCCACATGGATAAAATCACTGGGTTGTAGTCATTGATATACTTTGACTTTTCGTTTCTTTTTAAATTGTATGTATTTTTGGGTGATTTCCTTGTCACAGTATGTTGCAGAGAAGACATCAAATTATTTACTCTTCCTTTAGAAATCACTGGTCGTGGAAACGCGAAACGACATTTCGTGTAGAATTTTTCTTGTTTTTAAATTTTCGACGACAGTACTTTCCACAACGATGAAATTGAAAACGTAAAACTTGTTGCCTTAAACTGTCTTCTTCAGTAGTTTTCGGAACAGCACATGTTGAATATTCTTCAATGAAACTCATCACTGTGTCATCCGAATCAGTTCCAAATTTGGGTGCATCTTTAATCCACAACAACATATGTATATGAGGAGCACCTCTCGCTTGATATTCCTTCCTCCAAAAGAAATCCAAAACCTCTCCAAGGGGAGGATTTTTTTTGTTGGTAATAAAAGACATCATAGCTTCAAATCTATGATTAAAATATATGCAAACATTCACTGGATCCAAAGAACACAGTTCTCCAGGTGTTTTCAATTCTATATTTTGTATGTTTCCATTTGCCTCTCGTAAAAATTGAAGTAAGTCGTCCCATGCATACTCAGCACAGCTAAGAGTGAGGAACCATGTAGGAGTTCCTAAGTTTCTTAGCAGACATTTCAATTCCCCATGACGACGGAACCAATACTAGTTTGTTCCACGCTGACATGCGATGAGATTGATTAGCTGAGATTCCAAAATACTGTCATGCAGATTGACTTCCTCCATAAAGTCCCTCGCCGAAACATTTTGCAGATGAGCTCCACTTTTCAGTATATGATTAACTGCATAAGAAAGCCCAGACAAATCACTTTCATACAGTAGATGAAACAAATACGTAATGCATTGACGAAACCTTGGATCTTCAGCATATAATCTTAAAGTCCGGTATTCAGCTGCAGGAATTTGAACTGGTCGATCTTCATATCGTCCACCTCGACCTGTTGGAAATAACTGTGGAAAACAACGAGCTTCCAAACTTTCTTCCCATACACTAATAGGACTTCCTTTTGCTGCTTTCATTTGAAACAAGTCAATTGCATTCCCCATTACTTCTTTGGAATGCAAAGGATGAACAGTATAATGTTCATATATTTCTTCACTTCTAGACACATCAACTTTTTCAATTTGGCCAACTGAACAATCACTGTCTTCTTCTGTAGCTGTTTCCTCTGCTCCAACACTTACATCTTTATAGTACTCATTGTTTTTGACCAAATACAACGTTGCCTTTTTGACTTTCCTAACATCCACTAAATCTTGCCAGATTTTCTTACTCTTTGTCGGAACCCCATTAACTAGAATAACCAGAGGATCCTCTTCTACTCTTTCTGCACCAATTGTATCAATATTTTTCTTGACATCTAGAGGGAAATAAACAACTCTTCCCTTTAATCCTCTTTGTAAATCTGTAGGAGGTAATTTCCCTATCGTAGGCCCCATCTGAACAATAGCTTGAAAAGGATGGACACATTGAATAAAAATTGATTCATAAGTATTTAAATACATCATTTCAGAAGGAATATCTATCAACTGAAGATTATTATGAGCAGCTTTAGCAGGCATTTTATTTTCATTTAATTTTTTCAAACAATAATTACAAATACGCTGATCAAAACTCAAATCAAAAGAATTCTCCACCAACAAATAACTTACAAAATCCTTCCATTCACTATTATTTTCCAATTCACATTTTGCATATAAATCAACTTACCTAGTCTGAATCTTATAATGAGTCCGTCGACAACACACACAAGTTAAATTAGGCCTTTCACTTGATTTCACCTTAAACTTGGTAATTTCCTTGTCAAACTTTTCTGTACTTGAAATCTGTACATTGTCTTCCACATTACCATCCATTACTATATCCATTTCTACACTGTCCTCTTTGTTCCCAAAATAACAAAACTCAATTTCTTCACAAATAGTCTTCACATCTACTTCAGATCCATGCAAAAGAGCACTGTTTAACTGTTTAAGCTTAAGTGCTGGACTTTTTGCATATTACAACCTTCTCACTAATTTCCTCACCTTATTATGATGCACTGCTAACATCCTGAAATGATGAAAATCACTCTGACATACTTTTCCAGAAAGACAAGCCAGTGAATGTCCATGCAAACCTGTATTTTCTCTCACTCTGCAAGGATCTAACTCTTGCAAGATCTTCACTTTCTGTTTTACACTTTTCTTACTATATGTACATAAGACATTTCGAAGCAAATCGATTGAATCCTGTCGCACACTACAAATACTACTGCACTTCCATGTGTAAACTGGACCCTTAGTACGTCTCCCTAAAACTTCATCAGCTAACACCTCTTCTGCATCTCTAGGCACAAGTTTCTCTTTTTCCATCACACAACCATCTTTCACCTCATATGCTCGACCACTTGTGTCAACTGCATGCACCAAATCATTTTCCTGAAAGTAACTCTCCTCATTAAAAAAATGGCTCAAGACTTGAACTATGCATCCATTCTCCAGAAAATACTTCACAAAAATTAGTCCGACTAATTATTCTTTTCCATCTACTGTTCGATTTGAAAACATCAATTGCCTTATTAAGTATCCTAATTCTATTAATTACTTCTCTACACTTTTCATTTTCTTGAAAAAAGCAGCTCTCTGTTTACCTTTCTTTTCATTTTTTTAGCAAATTTAAAACTACCCTATTGCGAAACATTCGTCTACGAATGTCCCTAAATTGATTTAGCCTTCTATTGCTATCCATATTCTTCTCTCCTGCTCCAATAGAGACATTTTTTGAGGGCCTCTCCTTTCTTTTCAAATTTGCTCTCTCCTTCTGGATCTTCACATTACCGTTAACATTTGTTTTTGTTTTACATATGTTGCGAAAAAAAGACTTAGTTGTCTTACCAGGACCTTTATGGGTGTTTTTTGAAGCACTTGTCGTAGAGGATTCCTTTAATTCCGTTACTAATTTTGTTATTTTCCGTATGGTATTTTTTCTCCTCCTTTGCCTTGACGGCATTTTTGTTTTCTTTTGAAATGTTGATTTCAATGTGTGGTAAAGAAAAAAATAACACATTATAGACCACTATTAGCAAACAACAAAGCAATCACAATAAGTAAACGATATAAACACTAATTTGCAACATATCTAAGTTTATACCACAGCAACTATATAACTAGGAGTAAGACAAAGAAAAACAGCTAGAGGGAGTAACACAAAAACACAGAGAGACTCAGACAAAGAAACAGGTAGAGGGAGTAAAACATACAAAAGGACTAAGACAAAGAGAGTGTATAATATGTTGAAAGACAGAAAAAGGATGTAATAGGGAAAGGGAGTAAGTCAAAAAAGGGAGTAAGTCAGAAAAAGGATGTAACAGGGTATAAAACAGAGAGAGGGTGTATCAGGAACTAACACAGAGAGAGGGTGTTAGAAGAGAAAAGGTTGTAAAAGAGACTAAAACAGAGAGAGCCTGTAAAGGAAGAGACAAAGAGTAAGTTTCAGAGAGAGTGTAAGAGGAAGTAAATCAGAGACAGGATGTTACAAGAAATAGGACAGACAGCGGATGTAACAGGAAGAGAGAAAAAAAGTCAGAAAGAGAAAGAGAGACGGTATAAAACAGACAAAAGGTGTAATAGAGAGTAACTCAAGGCTAGAAAATTACATAGAAAAAGGTTGATTAGATAGTATCTGCATGATTCAAGAAAAATATTAACACATTTCACAATCATGTCATCTATGTTTCCTCAGATTACTCATATTTTTGAATAATGGTTGGTTAAAATTTTTTGCTGCATAGAGAAATTATCTTTTTAGAAACACAGCGCAGGACCTATGTACAAGCATTCAATTTCACTACTGAAACCTCACTGTTTCACAAAATACAAATCCTCCATCTTGCAAATGTTCATAGCAAGCATTATTAAAAAGCAAGACACAAACCAACAGCAAAGAAACTCAGGGCCTTATTTATGAAGGCCTTGCGCCACCGGTGCGTCACTTTTTTCCCATGTTAAAAGTGACGCACCGGCGGCACAAGGCAATCATAAATAAGGCCCAAATGTAAATACCATTTATTTGCCCCCAAAATCGTTTTTGGAATAACATTTAAGAAACACAGCACAGTACCTATGTACAAGCAGTCAATTTCACTACTGAAACCTCACTGTTTCACAAAATACAAATCCCCTATCTTGCAAATGTTCATAGCAAGCATTATCAAAAAGCAAGACACAAACCAACAGCAAAGAAACTCAGGGCCTTATTTATGAAGGCCTTGCGCCACCGGTGCGTCAATTTTTTCCCATGTTAAAAGTGACGCACCAGCGCCACAAGGCAATCATAAATAAAGTCCAAATGTAAATACCATTGATTTGCCCCCAAAATCGTTTTTTGAATAACATTTTAGAAACACAGCGCAGGACCTATGTACAAGCATTCAATTTCACTACTGAAACTTCACTGTTTCACAAAATACAAATCCCCTATCTTGCAAATGTTCATAGCAAGCATTATCAAAAAGCAAGACAGAAACTAACAGCAAAGAAACTCAGGGCCTTATTTATAAAGGCCTTGCACCACCGGTGCGTCACTTTTTTCCCATGTTAAAAGTGACGCACCGGAGCCACAAGGCAATCATAAATAAGGGCCAAATGTAAATAACATTGATTTGCCACCAAAATCGTTTTTTGAATAACATTTTAGAAACACAGTGCAGGACCTATGTACAAGCATTCAATTTCACTACTGAAACCTCACTGTTTCACAAAATACAAATCCCCTATCTTGCAAATATTCATAGCAAGCATTATCAAAAAGCAAGACAGAAACCAACAGCAAAGAAACTCAGGGCCCTATTTATGAAGGCCTTGCGCCACCGGTAAGTCACTTTTTTCCCATGTTAAAAGTGATGCACCGGCGCCACAAGGCAATCATAAATAAGGCCCAAATGTAAATACCATTGATTTGCCCTCAAAATCGTTCTTTTAATGACATTTTAGTAACACAGCGCAGGATCTATGTACAAGCATTCAATTTCACTACTGAAACCTCACTGTTTCACAAAATACAAATCCTCTATCTTGCAAATGTTTATAGCAAGCATTATTAAAAAGCAAGACACAAACCAACAGCAAAGAAACTGAGGGCCTTATTTATGAAGGCCTTGCACCACCGGTGCGTCACTTTTTTCCCATGTTAAAAGTGACGCACCGGCGCCACAAGCCAATCATAAATAAGGCCCAAATGTAAATACCATTGATTTGCAACCAAAATCATTTTTGGAATAACATTTTAGAAACACAGCGCAGGACCTATGTACAAGCATTCAATTTCACTACTGAACCCTCACTGTTTCACAAAATACAAATCCCCTATCTTGCAAATATTCATAGCAAGCATTATCGAAAAGCAAGACAGAAACCAACAGCAAAGAAACTCAGGGCCTTATTTATGAAGGCCTTGCGCCACCGGTGCGTCACTTTTTTCCCATGTTAAAAGTGACGCACCGGCGCCACAAGGCAATCATAAATAAAGCCCAAATGTAAATACCATTGATTTACCCCCAAAATCGTTTTTTGAATAACATTTTAGAAACACAGCGCAGGACCTATGTACAAGCATTCAATTTCAATACTGAAACCTCACTGTTTCTCAAAATACAAATTCTCTATCTTGCAAATGTTCATAGCAAGCATTATTAAAAAGCCAGACACAAACCAACAGCAAAGAAACTCAGGGCCTTAATTATGAAGGCCTTGCGCCACCGGTGCGTCACTTTTTTCCCATGTTAAAAGTGATGCACTGGTGCCACAAGGCAATCATAAATAAGGCCCAAATGTAAATACCATTGATTTGCCCCCAAAATCGTTTTTTGAATAACATTTTAGAAACACAGCGCAAGACCTATGTACAAGCATTCAATTTCACTACTGAAACCTCACTGTTTCACAAAATACAAATCCCCTATCTTGCAAATGTTCATAGAAAGCATTATCCAAAAGCAAGACAGAAACCAACAGCAAAGAAACTCAAGGCCTTATTTATGAAGGCCTTGCGCCACCGGTGCGTCACTTTTTCCCATGTTAAAAGTGACGCACCGGTGCCACAAGGCAATCATAAATAAGGCCCAAATGTAAATACCATTGATTTGCCCCCAAAATCGTTTTTTGAATAACATTTTAGAAACACAGCGCAGGACCTATGTACAAGCATTCAATTTCACTACTGAAACCTCACAGTTTGACAAAATACAAATCCCCTATCTTGCAAATATTCATAGAAAGCATTATCAAAAAGCAAGACAGAAACCAACAGCAAAGAAACTCAGGGCCTTATTTATGAAGGCCTTGCCCCACCGGTAAGTCACTTTTTTCCCATATTAAAAGTGATGCAACGGCGCCACAAGGCAATCATAAATAAGGCCCAAATGTAAATACCATTGATTTGCCCCCAAAATCGTTTTTTGAATAACATTTTAGTAACACAGCGCAGGACCTATGTACAAGCATTCAATTTCACTACTGAAACCTCACTGTTTCACAAAATACAAATCCTCTATCTTGCAAATGTTCATAGCAAGCATTATTAAAAAGCAAGACACAAACCAACAGCAAAGAAACTCAGGGCCTTATTTATGAAGGCCTTGCACCACCGGTGCGTCACTTTTTTCCCATGTTAAAAGTGACGCATCGGCGCCCCAAGGCAATCATAAATAAGGCCCAAATGTAAATATCATTGATTTGCCCCCAAAATCAATTTTTGAATAACATTTTAGAAACACAGCGCAGGACCTATGTACAAGCATTCAATTTCACTACTGAAATCTCACTCTTTCACAAAATACAAATCCTCTATCTTGCAAATGTTCATAGCAAGCATTATTAAAAAGCAAGATGTTAATATCAAGCATTTCCAAAAAACATGCCACAAACCAATAAGAAAGAATCTCAATCTGCTTCCAAATTTGAGGTAATGCAAGTGACATCATTCTAAAAGGTTCAAATATATTTATTTAATGAAGTAAACACTATTAATTTCTTCTCAAAAATATAAGCCATCCATTTACCCCAAAATTGTTTTTTAAATAACTTTTTACAAACAGTGCACAAGTCCTATGTACAAGCATTCAATTTCACTACTGAAACTTCACTATCTGCTTCCAAATCTTCTCCATAGAGCAAACAAGTCTCCATCTAAATTAAATGAATCATTACTTACCTTTACAAATGCTTTGGGAGATTGAGAACAGTGTCAGACACACACACCATTTTTTCTTTAGCAGAGCAAAAGGTGTGCACTCAATACACTGAAACCAAGACTGGCACATAAAACCTCTAATTCTACACACATATGCCTAATTTCAACCAATCAAAACTCTTCCCTCACTATTTTCAAACCAACATCCTTTCCCCTCTCAGACCTTTCTATCTGTTACCATAGCAACTCCCTCCTAACTGAACTCTCAGGTTCAAAAGTTTATTCTACAATGCTGCAAATTAAGTCAGCAAAAATGTTTGACCTCTCAATACACCAGCTTATCCAGGGCATTATTGCTTTTATTGACTTTTTCTTAACCATTCAAACTGCTTTTTTCATACAACACAACCATACACCCTAACTTTCAGTTTTCAACTATCTGAATCCACCAATCATTGCTTGTGATTCAAGAGCAGGGAAAATCCACAATTATTTTTTTGTAAACTCCTACTGTTCCAACTGCCATTTCATTCCCACACTTCATCTGACTGCACCAGAACCTTCTCTCATCATGTATTCTGTGTGGATCATTGGACATAGCTACATCCACTGGGCTCAAAGGTATGCAGCTAACAGAAATGTTCACAACCTTGATTTATCAAATGTGGAAATCAAGTGGATTGGCCAGAGAGGATTGAGATGTCACCAATTGATACCATTGGTGAAAACCTTTTTGCATCTGCCAAGCCCATACCTCTTAATAGTGTGCTGTGGTGGAAATGACTTGGGCACTATGACTGGGGTTGGTCTGGAAATGCTTTTAAAGGACACCTTTGATCAATTGATGAGACTTTTTCCACAAACTGCCTTGGTATATTCCAATATATGCCAAAGACAGAAATGGAACTGGCCCAACCAATTTTGTCCACAATTTGAGAAAGCACGGAAACATGTGAATACATTTCTGCTTACATGAGAGACTATGGAATGGGTTCAATATACAACAATAACTTGCGTTACAACATGCGAAACATCTACAGAGGAGATGGTGTGCACTTCTCAGATGAGGGGAATAGAATATACCTCCTGAATTTAAGACTGTGCATTGAAACCTACTTGTAGGTACTTAAATCAGCCACAGAACCCAAAAGCTCTTTTCAGGGCTACCCTACCACTCATCACTCATAATGATTTTCTTTTTCTAACTTTTTTCACAATTTTTCACCAGAGTACGCTCCCCGGTACGCTCCCCGTTGCGCGTACCGAGCGCTCACCCCGTGAAAAATTTTAAAATGTTTTTTTGGGGGGACATAAATGGGCCTCCTAAACCCCCTCAGAAAACCTAGAGGGTGTACCGAGCCCCCTTCCACCCATTCCTAACATTGTATGGCCGGGATGCCCGCCACCCCCTCCCAACACCAATCCCCAATGGGAGAAGATGGACACAGGTTTTAACTTTTGGAAGGCGGGGGGGAGTTACCCCCCCGGCCGTATTTATTAAAATATGAAACAAAATTTAAAACATTAAATAAAAGTTTCATGAATTATGTACAATTTTACATTTATTACATTTCGATGAAGACATGTTCTTTGGCTAACCTTAACAGATCTCTAATACAAAGGTTTCCTAGCGAGTCTAGCATCCTGAAAATGCATACATTCTAAATTAAAATTGTACATCCTAGCATTAAGGGCCAACGGCAAGGTCTTAACCGGTGTCAGATCCCTACTACCAAAATCCCGCCCTCGCGGTGTGAGTGGCGCATGCGCAGAGGACTCTACCCTCATTGCCAACTGTAACTTCCCTTGTCGTGGGGGCCCCCTTTTCACTCGACGCCATCTTTAAAGGTCGTCCGAATTCCCGTGTGAGGTATCTGTAGGAAGGACAGCATGGACTCCCCCCCATCCCCACACTCTCTATCCGCCGTCGCGGATATCCGGCCCCCGGGAAATTCGTAGGAGGGGCATCTAGCCGCCTCCCCCTGGGAGGGGCCTATGGCCGTCTCCCCCTAGGCGACCCATCCTTAGTGGGTGCCGCCTCCCCGTGGAAGGGGCCAATGGACGCCTCCCCCCGGGCGCTCCCATCCATTCTGGGTGGCGCCCCCCTCTAGGGACCTTGAAATTACTGCTCACCGATCATGACCTTACCGCCACAGGCCGGATAGTTGACCGACTATCCGGCCCCCCCTGCTCCTCCTAAAGGTCATGCTTCCTCAAACTCCTTAGCCATGCTATGAAGTCTCCTATGAGTAAATCATTCCCCTCCCTGGACAGGTGAACCCCATCATTCAGATACATGTGATCACCCCGAATACACCCGTGAGGAATGCTATGCAACTGCGCAGAGCGAAACAATTTACCAATTTTATTGTTAACCCTTTTCACTGAGTGGTTCAGCGCTGACACTGAAAGGCCCCCCCGCCAGACCTTCCTGGGGATCATGTGGGACCAGGCAATCGTGCACCCCGGGACTTTTTTAGCCAACCAGCTAACAGCCGACAGGATGTGTTCTAATAACACTCGTCTACCCAGTGTCACCAAGTCATTGCCCCCAAGGTGTACTATGACTACAGATGGCGGT
This sequence comes from Lissotriton vulgaris, assembly GCF_964263255.1. Taxonomy (NCBI): domain Eukaryota; kingdom Metazoa; phylum Chordata; class Amphibia; order Caudata; family Salamandridae; genus Lissotriton; species Lissotriton vulgaris. Next base: position 126,544 of record NW_028247738.1, on the reverse strand, counting down.
GACATTTGCCGCCCTAAAAGACCCTCAAAAATTGATTGGAATTGGTCAAAACAGAGCCCGCCCTTCCCATGGAAGGTCACTCTGTACCCGTATTCCCCAGATGCGTGAGTCGCGTCACCTGCCTTGAATACGTCCCTGTGGAAGAATTAACAACAAAAATATGACAGCACCCTTGGTCTCTCATTTCCTGCAACAAAAACACTCCTGTCATGACAAACGATGGACTGTTTTAGCCGTTATCAGGGGTGGCAGTGGTGTCCTTGATCTTCGCCTTTCCCAAAAAGAGGCGTACCTCATACTAAAATTCGACACATCCAACTCCGGTCTGAACGAAATGTCCGAAATTGCTAGTTTATGAACTTCTCTCGATCTATGCTGTTGAGCTTGGCTGTGCTGCACTCCTTTACTGTTTTGTCTCTTCCGTTCTCACTAATTCCAAATGGTTGTTTGGTCTCTAACAGTCATTTTTCCGACACGATGATCAAACTGGTCATGGGGTTATAGAGTCTTGTTTATAACCAGTGAATATGTGCCATCTCTAGGCTTTAGACTGATGTTGTAAATACGCTCACGATGTGTTTTTGTGATGAACCAGCTATGTTATTGTTGAGATTGTGTGACTATACAATGAGACCGTATATTCAAACTACATCTACCAGCATTCCATAGTAGTCCCCCATTGGACACACCCACCAGCCTCATGACCCGGTTGTTTTAAATACTCCTTCAACTCGCCGCGCCTTATCCACAGACAGAACTTATTTTTGGAAACGACTGATTGATTCCTTTTACACGAGTAAGTGTCTCGCGCAAACTGTTTGCGTTCCTCTGTGCTGTTAGCTTTGCCGGCTATCAGACCACGAGATTTATACTTAATCGTTTCCATTTCTTTTGTAGCGGGCCCCGGTTAAATCGATACCGCCTGCCGGCTTGAATTTTGTTCAGTGACCAGGCGCCCCCATTATCGCTAGTTTGAATTCAGGTAGGAATTTTTTCCCTTGCTCCATGCCTGTGACTGGTTGGCAAAACTTGGTCTTAACACTCGGTATTTTTGCTAACCTTGGGAATCCTTCTCTTGTGGTTACTCACTCAGCCAACAACACCTGCGCTGCAAAATGTGAGCCGTTCAACACCTCGAGTGCACCGCTTGGCGGGCATCACGTCTTCAGTCCATCACTGTGTGAATTACAGGTATGATTCACATTCTCTAAGGCCTCGCGCTATTCTACTGTTGCTCCAAACATCCCAGACACCCTGGTTTGTCATCGTGCTGAGTACTTTTTGTATGTTCTTTCAGAATTAACTGCTCACTGAGATTTACCCACACTACGGCAACTTCTGTGCCCCTGTGCAGGTAATCATTTTTCTTCCTTTTGGAGTCAGAGTAGACCGTTATAGTACTATGATATACAATTCTGACACCAACTCCGTATATCTTTACAGATTCACCGTCCCCAGTCCCTGTCCTGAAGAGAACCTACAACATCTAGGTTCGAAACGCGTCGACACTCCCACCCTGTGGCAATCTCAAAGGGTGCCGCTAGGATATAATTCACCTTATTACTTTGGACCCTAGCAGTGCAACCCCATATAAATACTTGACCACAGGTTTTGGTAGACAGGCAGGCACTCTTTTCCATCTATCCCGCCTGTCCCCTGGTTTCATAGTTCTAAGGACTGGTTTTCTCTTCTGTTTCATGCACTAATTTTGCACTGTATATAACTGCAATTTATTTGGATCACTGTATGTTTTATTGTTCTTTGGTGTGTTATTATTTGCTTCGTTTGACTCGTTGTAAGTACTGTACATTTGTAAATTTGTATATTTGTAGATACTGTATACATGAACTCACTGTTCTGATGGTTTTTTGTTTGTGCCTGTGTTTTTGAAACTTTGACAATCTCAGTAAAAAGAAAATACATTTGCTTGGAATTTAAATCCAGTGGTCACGTGGTACATATTGACTGCGTGTCTGTAGATCTTTCTTGTTAATTTTTCCTGTCCAGCCAACCTGTTCTGTTTTTCCTTGAATACGTCCCCGGCGCGCCTCACATATGAGTGGCCCACGACCCATACCACTCTCTCTCCAGTCGGTGATCCTTGACCGCTGGTCTCCTGATGCTGGGTCGACTTCAAATTCCGCCCCGCGTGACAGGCTCGCGAAACTGTAATTCAAACAAAAGACAAGAAGCGTGAGTGCATGTCAATTGATCTTTACAACATGTGCAATCGCACATACCTTTTGAAGCAATTCGAGGACCAACGACCCAGCTGTTTTACTTCCTCCGCACTCTGACCCCTGGCTGTAGCCTCAGTAGCAGCCCCTATCCTAAATGAGTGGGTCCCAAACTCGCACGGGTCCATGCCCGCGGCAGCGATTGACAGTGCTAGCACCCTCTGAAATTTAAATCTCATCAGTGGGGTGCCATCCTTGTGCCTAAGCAAACTCCCCCCCCATGTAGCCGTCCTCAGTGCCAAATATTCCTCTAAACACTTTATCGGACACGTGGGGGACCCTCGCGCGCGCTGCACGATAACACTATTTCCCATAGCTCCCTGGTCAGTCTTAGACCTGGCTATCGAGATCACCATCGAATCACCCCTTATTTGGACGTGATCCCTGCCCAAGCCTCCCTCCATATCTTTCTTGTTCCTTGCGACGAGTTCGCTCACCGCATAGCCCCATGGAATGCCAAGGCGAAAGCTGCCCGGAACAGAACTGCTTCGAAAGGGGAGGAGCACGTCTCATCCAGCTTTGCTACAAGTAGAGACAATCTGTGTAAACCAATCGGGCGCCTCGCATCCTGCTTGCGACCCTCGAGGCGTTGCCAGCCGCGGAGCGCCTTCTTAACCAAAAAGGAACCCGTCGGGTCTCTTATGCCATGCACCTGTGCCATGAATGAAATGGCCGCCCTATTCCTATTGGCCGTTGCCGCTGATCGGCCTTCTCTGTGCAGCGCTACCAGGAACCCCAGGAAGGATTCCTCCTGACCCCAGCTCTGTCTCCCTGTTGGACCCAAAAATGTGCAGTAGGAACGAAACGCTCCTTCGTATGCCTTTTTTGTCCTGGGGGCTAAGCTGGCTGCCACGAGGTCTTGTAATCCGGGGCACCGATTAGCCATAGTGCTTCGGGGAACGGTGCCGCCACTAGGTCCGCTGTGGGTAGATAGCCCCTGAACGCCTGCATGTGTGAACGAGAGAGTGCATCAGCTGCATGATTCAGTAAGCCTGGCACATGTTTTGCCCTGAACTGTACATTCAATCTCATGCAAAGTAGTACAATTTCTTTCAACAATCTCAAGATCCACTTGCAGCGGGCTGCCTGCTGGTTAATGCACTCAACCACAGTCATATTATCAGACCAAAACACCATTGAGCGGTCCCTGAATTCGTCTGGCTATGCCATCAGAGCAACCCAAATGGGGAATAGCTCCAAGAACCCAATGTTACCTGTCAGACCGCTGGAGTGCCACCACGTCAGCCATACTTGCGCCGACCATCGGTTACCAAAGATGGCGCCAAATCCCACGCTCCCAGCTGAGTCAGTCCACAGACCTAGTTCATCTGAAGACGCTGGTGGCTTGTTCCACACAACTCGACCGTTGAAGTCCGCCAGAAATGCCAACCAAATGCGCATATCCTGGCAAACCTCTGCCGACAGTCTCGTACGGTGGTGTCCCTCCTTGAGACCAACCATAGCGTGTGCAATAGAGCGTGAGAAGGGGTGGGCCATTGGTATCACCCTCAAGGCAAAGTTAAGCTGACCCACTGTTTGCTGTAACTGGTGCAGGGTCACCTTCTCCTTGCCCAGGCATTGTGTCAAGGAAGCCCTAAATTTGGCCACCTTTTCCATCGGTAAACGGAAACATCCCTCCACAGAATCGAGCTCAATTCCCAGAAACTCCAGTGAAGTAGATGGTCCAACCGTCTTACCTGGTGCCAAAGGGACTCCGAACTCCTGCATGAGGATGCAGAAGTCCTGCAGCGCCTGCGCACATTTCGTATCGCCGGCTGCTCCCAAGAACAGGAAGTCATCCAGATAGTGCATAACATGCCTATGCCCTGCGGCCTCGGTGAATGCCCACTCTAAAAAACAGCTGAACATTTCAAAATAGGCACAAGAAATGGAGCAACCCATAGGCATGCATTTATCAATGTAATAACGCCCCTGAAAAACAAAACCTAGCAATCGCTGATCTCGCGGGTGTACCGGGAGCAACCGGAATGCCGATTCAATGTCTGATTTCGCCATCAGCGCTCCGGGGCCCAGGTGATTTAACATGGCCACGGCATCGTCGAACGATGCGTACCACACCGAACAAATACCCGGGTCAATGGCTTTGTTCACCGAAGAACCTTTTGGGGCAGACAAGTTGTGAATGAGTCTAAACTCCCCCGGGTCTTTCTTTGGGACCACCTCTAGCGGGGAACACACGAAATCCGCCACCGGCGGGCGAAGAAAAGGCCCTGCCACCCGCCCCAAGCTGACTTCTTTGGAAATTTTTCTTGCAGCTAGACTTGGGTTATGTTGGACAGATAACTGATTTTTACAAAAAGAGTCCCCCCAAAAATCCCCCGCAGGGATGTTGAAGCCATATAGGAATCCATTCCTCAACACCCCGGCGGATACATGATCAGGGTATTTGTTCAACCAAGGAGTCAGTGCCATGATATCGACAGGTGTAGGCAACCGGTTACAAAGTACCACCTCACTCTTGCTTAGACCCCCCTTTTCCTCCCGTTCCGCTGTTTTTTGATCTACAGCTACTCTCTGGGTGTGAGGAGTTCCCACAGCCCGCACACGCATGCCGGAACCTACATGTTCCCTGGGGCCTGCTACAGTTGCCTCTATTGAAGCCCCAACAAACCCCCCGCTTGCCGCCATTCCCGCCGGTCTTGGGCTGATATTCCCCACCGGCGCCCGCTCGAAAGGGCACCGCGGGCTTTTGGCGCACTGACCCTGACCCGCTCCCGCCCGGCGAGGACGTACCTGCTGCCCCAGGCAAGAGCTGCTTGTGCCATGACACAGAGTCGAGGCAATCCCAGGTCAAAGTTGCATCAAACTCTTTCGCTTTTCGGAATTTCATATCGTATCCTTTCCACTCGTCCCCCTCATACATGGTATAAAAATCCATAATCCTATTCTGATAACAGGTCAACTCGGTCATGACTTCTGGTTTTTGTTCCCCCATGACTGCAGTAAATATCGAAAAGGCCTTTACCCAATTTGCTACAGTCTCATCGACCCTAAATTCCATAAATCCTTCTGGGATTTTGCATATTCCATATCGCGATGGTCAGTCAACAAGGAAACATATTCACATATTTCTCCCCCCATATCAGTTCCTTCGTGGCCGCAGGGATGTGCTGGGCCACCCTTTCGCGCCTTGAAGGTAATGAACCCTCCCCTGCCATTGGCAATGTGTGCTTACCAGGTTCGACCGTCGTGTCTGCCGCCTTTTCCCGGCTAACCGCAGGTCCTCCCGGTGCCACCTGTGGAGGAACAATAGGAACATTCGCCGTCGCGGCCTGTCTCGACTGCCGTAACTGCTCGATTATTAGTCTAGCTTCCTCGGCCGGGTCTCCCGCGGCCACTGTCCCCCCCGCTTTCTTCTTGAGCCAGGGCAGCACTGCCGCTAACTGGATGGCCAGTTCCAGGGGCATCTCCTCGTCATTAACAGGGGTAATTACAACCGGGATTGGTAAACCTATATCTGGGTTTGGTACCGGGCTGACCGCCAGTGTAATGGGGGCGACTGGGGGTACCTCGGGAACCGGATCTTCCCCAGAAACCGCCCTCCTCTTAACACGCTTCCCCCTACCCTCAGGGACGACTCCCGGCAAGGCCGGGCCTATTACCTTTTTAGGGCGGCCTGAGCTGTTCTGGGCCGCTAACTGTTTCTTAACTTCGGCCAAACCCCGGCCGATCGAGTCAACTTTTCCGAGCTTTCGGTCCATGCGCGCCATTCGGTTTGACAAGTGGCGCAATACCTTCTCCATCTCGGAGCCCTTTCCTGCTTTCTTGCTGGCCATGGCTTCGAGTACTCTGCTCTAGTTGATCAACGAGGTCCTGGATCCTTCGTACTCCAAATAACTGAAAGAGAAACAACAAGATTACAAGTTCTCAAAATTGCCGCATGTTCCGTCGAGGGCTCACGAGCAACGAGTGGGTGCAGCCTTTCAGAGCACAGGAACAAGAGGACGCTTCTTCGGATTCCCGCTCTATTTATCCATCTGCGGGAGGGCGGGGACCCTCCTCCGGCTACGCCACTTCGGGCATACCAGCCGAGCCACGCCTCCCGCCCAAAATGGTTTCCCGGGGGGATCGGGGCACCCAACCATACGTTCGGGGGGACCGAGTGGTCGCCCCTTTCCATTTGTCCTCCATCTTGTGTCTCAATTCTACCGATACCCAAAATAGCGGACTTGCGTAACTCTCCCGGTGCGCGTACAGGGGCGCGCACCGGTAAGCGCTCCCCAAAAAAATGTGGGAAAGTAATTTACATAAAAACCACTGGAGACACTTACACCAAATATAGAATAAGCCCTACTACATAGCAGTCCCTACCATTTACTTAAATTTGGTGGTATTCCATTGAGCCATTTGGGCTGTAGCCCTGTCTAAATATCCTGAGGTAAATTACATGACAAAAACACATATGAAACTGTGAATATATATATGAAAAATGAGAGGGAAACACAGCCATTTTGACTAACACTACCTAAGAATTTTGACGGAAAACTTCAACTACTTTGAAATAGGTAAGTTGTTAATTTGAAAGGAGAACTATGTTATGCACTTTAAGTTAATTTGAGAAAACGTTTTCTGATAGTTATATACTGTCCCTTTGTAAGAGTTACAGATTGAGATAGGCTTCTCTGTTATAATTATGGATGGAGTTAAGCTTCTCTGGTATAATTATGAATTTACTTAGGCTTCATCACAGGCACTTTTTAATAGTTCTACTTCCTGCCAGAAACCATACACTGCCCAAAGATAACTTCACTGTTAAAAACTCACAAGTACCTGTCTGAACTTAAACCCAACAGTGCCCTACCTCTACTGATATATTTATTTTTTATGCAATTTACAGCAAGAAAATGGAAGGAGAACGAAATAAAATTAATATTTCATTTGAAAATAATATGGAAAACAATCCTAAGGAAGACATTGATGAAATAGACTTTTTGGATCACTCTCTGGACCAAGACTTACTTAATTGTGTAGAAGAAATTGAATCATGGAGTCCAACTGAGGACATACCTGACGAATTAATGTTGGAAATTCTTTTAGATTTTGAAAAATCACAGCAATACATTTTTATTTAAAAATTAAAAATTGTTTGAGACATTATTCTTTTTTATATGTAAATTATGAAATAGTACCAAAATAGATATAATATAAAGTGAGACTTAAAATATACTGTGCAACTTTTTTAAGTTACATATTAATTTTGCTCATAGTTACTTCCATTCTCCCACTATATTATCTCCAATGTGTATTTAACATCTCTTTATCATCTCCTGCCTCCATGTTGTTTCTGCTTTCCTAACAGACTATGGTTTGAATTCCATATACCACAATAACTTCTGTAACAACATGCAAGATATCTACAAAGGAGATGGTGTATATTTTAGACTCTGCATTGGTACCTACATGCTGGTACTTAATAAAAAAAAAAACAACAAAAAGAACAATTAATAAACATACAATTTTTGAAAAGTCTGTCATTCTTTTTTCCCCATGGTACGCTCCCTGATGCGCTCCCCGGTGCGCGTACCGGGCGCTCCCCCCGCGCAAAACGAAAAAAAAAATGTATTTTGCCCTGCGGGCCCTATTATAGCCCCCACATCAAACCTAGGGTGTCAAGGGGGTCTACCCTGCCCCCTTATGGTCATTTCCCCCTTTTTTTTGCCACCTCTTGTGTCTCGATCCTACCGAGACACAAGATGGCGGCCGCTCCGGACTGTTTCGAATGTTTACAGACACCAGTGAGCCAATCAGCTTTCCATGCGCAAGTCGCGTAGCGCGCCCGGTGGGCTCCCCGGTGCGCAAAGCGGGGTGCGCCTATAGATATATATATTTTTTTGAACCTAAATTACTCAAAATCCACTGGAGCACATATCTTGAGACATAGCAAAGGCACATCGGGCTACCAGTCCCTACAATTTTGCCAAGTTTGGTGGAAATCCATTCAGCCGTTCGGGCTAAAAGTGAGTTCAACCGCCCTATGGAAATTAACATGTGGAAAACACGTTTTGGGACCCCCCTTTTATCTTGGCCCCCGCTTGACGAATCCCCCCGAAACTTTCAAGGAAGAATTTGTGGAAATTTTCAGGTAGATTCGTCAACCGGCGCCAAAGTTATTCCAAATAGAATTTTGAGAATTTGCATTGAAAAAAGTCCTAACTATAACTACCTACTGGCGACCGCTAGTAGGTAATATATATATATATTCTATATATATATATATTATATATATCTATATCTATATATATATATATATATATATATATATATATATATATAGATATATATAATATATATATATATATATATATATATATATATATATATATATATATATATATATATATATATATATATGTATGTATATATAATACCTACTGGCGGTTGCCATTAAGTAGTTATAATTAGGACCTAGTTTCCATAAGAAATCCGCAACATTCTATTTGGAATAACTTTGGCGCCAGTGGACGATTGTTCGCGAATTTCTCCAAGAAAATGGCCTGCTCTACTCCGCTCCTTCCCTGAAAGTTTAGGGGTGATTCGTGCAGCAGGGGTGAAGAAAAAATGGGGGGTCCCAAAACATGTTTTCCCCATGCAATTTTCCATAGGGCCTTTAGCCAGGGCTACAGCCCGAACGGCTGAACGGAATTACACCAAATTTGGCATAAAAGGTAGAGTTTGGTTCGCAGATCACGCTTTTTGTTAAATGGTGTAAATCCGTTCAGTAGTTCCTGAGAAAATCATGAGTAAAATCATAAGTATATCTATAGGCACGCACCGTACGTGTACTGTCTGCGTAAAGGGTCCGCATACGGGGCCGCGTACGTACGTGTACATACGCAGACCTTCCCGAGCATGAGCTGCATGCTAATTGGCTGGCAACTGCATGTCAACACTCCAAACCAGAAAGTGTTGGCAGCCATCTTGTGCCTCGGTAGACTGAGGCTCAAGAAAGCAGTGAAACAAGTGCACAAAACACGCAAAGGGGGCAGGGCAGAAACACCCTGATCCCCTAGGCCTGCCCAGGGGGTCCCACAAGGACCCCCAAGGCCCCAAAAAAATAAATAAATATGAAAAAATTGCGGGGTACGCGTACAAGCGCGTACAGGTCCGCGTACGGGTCCGAACCTTTCCGAGCACGAGCTGCATGCTGATTGGCTGTGAACACTCCAAACCAGGAAGTTTTGGCAGCCATCTTGAGCTTGGTAGACCGAGGTACAAAAATGCAGAAAAACAAACGTGTAGAACACAAAAAGGGGGCAGGGTAGAAACACCCTGACCCCCTAGGCCTGCTTAGGTGGTCCCACATGGACCCCCATGGCCAACATTTTCTTTTTTTTAAAACCCGGTCTGCTTTTTTCAAACTACCCCCCTGGGGGGACCAAATCCCGGGTGCATAGTGAAAAAGAAGTGTGGGGGGACCCCAATCCCCCCCCACACTGCCCCGGGGACCGCCACCCCCTGGGGCAAAGCAACGCAGCTCCCTGGCGCATACTGGAGATTCTTGGTGGGCTAGTTGGCCCCCAGGGACCCCCAGAATGCAAGGGGAATTAGTTCCCCTCTGCAAACGCGCCAGGGGGGTGGGTTGCAGAGAGGTGTAAAAAGGGGCATGGCCTCATTACATCTCTCTGCAACGCAGCCTTCTGGGGCATACTGGAGGTTCCAGGTGGGCTAGTTGACCTCCAGGGACCCCCAGTATGCAAGGGGACTTAATCCCTCAACTTAGAACACTACAGGGCGCGTTTGCACAGTGGTGGAGGTAGGGGGTGGGAACAAGGGTATTCATTACCCGAAATGCGTCATGCTAGAAGTGATCTAGAAGAGATAATAAACCTTGGTGGTCCGTGATTCTGTGGTGCTACAGCGGAAAGACAGATGCTGTATGGATATATATATATATATATATATATATATATATATATATATATATATATATATATATATATATATATATATATATATATATATATATATATATATATATATATATATATATATATATATTACCTACTGGTGGTCGCCAGTAAGTAGTTATAATTTGGACCTAGTTTCTATAAGAAATCCGCAACATTCTATTTGGAATAACTTTGGTGCCGGAAGACGAATGTTCGCGAATTTCTCCAAGAAAATAGCCTGCTTTGCTCCGCGGTCGCCAGTAGGTAGTTATAGTTAGGATTTTTTTCAATGCAAAATCTCAAAATTCTATTGTGAATAACTTTGGCGCCGGTTGACGAATCTGCCTGAAAATTTCCTCAAATTTGCCTCGCGGAGCTCCGGTCCTTCCTTTAAAGTTTGGGGGGGATTCGTTAAGCGGGGGCCGAGATAAAAGGGGGGTCCCAAAACGTGTTTTTTTCCCATGTTAATATCCATAGGGCGGTCGACCTCACTTTTAGCCCGAACGGCTGAATGGATTTCCACAAAACTTGGCAAAATTGTAGGGACTGGTAGCCCGATGTGCCTTTGCTATGTCTCAAGATATGTGCTACAGTGGTTTTCGAGTAATTTAGGTTAAAACAAATATATATATCTATGGCAGCGCCCCGGTTTGCGCACCAGGGAGCGCTCCGGGCGCGCTACGCGACTTGCGCGCGGAAAGCTGATTGGCTCTCGGGTGTCTGTAAACATTCCAAACAGTCCGGAGTGAGCGCCATCTTGTGTCTCGGTAGGATAGAGACACAAGAGGTGGCCAAAACAAATGGGGAAATTACCAAAAGGGGGCAGGGTAGACCCCCCTGACCCCCTAGGTTTGATGTGGGGACCATAAAAGGGCCGATTTTCACGGGGGCGCCCGGTACGCGCACCGGAGAGCATACCGGGGAGCGCAGCATGGGGAAAACCCAGTTCATTCACTGCGTCACCTCTACTACCCTTTCTTGCATCAATAGACCCCTTTTGCATACATTACACCTGACATAGGTATATTGTGGCGCAGGGGTTTACAAAGTGACGCATCTACCTAGATGCGTTACTTTGTAAATATGACTTCGTAAATATGACTCAATAAGGTGCATGTTTTACGCTGCCACTGCGTCACAAAAAATGACGTACCGGTGGCGTAAAAGTGACGCATGGCCTCATAAATGAGGCCTTCTGTCTTCTAGTCATGCTTCATATTAAATATATGACGTATTATGTCGCAAGTACTTACAGATACGTCAGTATTTCAGACGTATCTGTAAGCGCAAAAGAGATGCATTGCTGGAGTGTGTCACAAAAATGATGCAACTCCAGCAATGCATCCTTTTACATGGGGCCAGGCCCCATGTGAAAGGGCCTGCATCAGTCTAACGCCTGCTGTGAAACAGGCGTAAGATTTGGACGCAACACGTTATAAAAGTGACGCAGTGATATCTCATAGATTTCACTGTGTCACCTCTATGACCCTTTCTTGTGTCAATACGTCCCTTTTGCATACATTACACCTGAAGTAGGTATAATGTGGCGCAGGGGCTTACAAAGTAACGCATCTACCTAGATGCGTCACTTTGTAAATATGACTGAATAAGATGCATGTTTTACGTTGCCTATGCGTCACAAAAAGTGACGTACCGGTGGCGTAAAAGTGACGCATGGCCTCATAAATGAGGCCTTCAGTTTTCTAGTCATGCGTCATATTAAATATATGACGTATTATGTCGCAAGTACTTACAGATACGTCAGTATTTCAGACGTATCTGTAAGCGCAAAGGTGATGCATTGCTGGAGTGTGTCTAAAAAATGATGCAACTCCAGCAATGCATCCTTTCACATGGGGCCAGGCCCCATGTGAAAGGGCCTGCATCAGTCTTACGCCTACTGTGAAACAGGCGTAAGATTTGGACGCAACAGCGTCATAAAAGTGACCCAGTGATATCTCATAGATTTCACTGCGTCACCTCTACGACCCTTTCTTGCGTCAATACGTCCCTTTTGCATACATTACACCTGACGTAGGTATAATGTGATGCAAGGGCTTGCAAAGTGACGCATCTACCTAGATGCGTCACTTTGTAAATATGACTCAATAAGGTGCATGTTTTATGCTGCCGATGCGTCACAAAAAGTGACGTTTCGGTGGCGTAAAAGTGACGCATGGCCTCATAAATGAGGCCTTCAGTCTTCTAGTCATGCGTCATATTAAATATATGACGTATTATGTCGCAAGTATTTACAGATACTTCAGTATTTCAGACGTATCTGTAAGCGCAAAAGTGATGCATTGCTGAAGTGTGTCACAAAAATGATGCAACTCCAGCAATGCATCCTTTCACATGGGGCCAGGCCCATGTGAAAGGGCCTGCATCAGTCTTACGCCTGCTGTGAAACAGGCGTAAGATTTGGACGCAACAGTGTCATAAAAGTGACGCAGTGATATCTCATAGATTTCACTGCGTCACCTCTACGACCCTTTCTTGCGTAAATACGTCCCTTTTGCACACATTACACCTGACGTAGGTATAATGTGGCGCAGGGGTTTACAAAGTGACACATCTACCTAGATGCATCACTTTGTAAATATGACTGAATAAGGTACATTTTTTACAGCACTGGTGCGTCACAAAAAGTGATGCACCGGTGGCGTTAAAGTGACGCATGGCCAAATAAATGAGGCCTTCAGTCTTCTAGTCTTGCGTCATATTAAATATATGACGTATTATGTCGGAAGTACTTACAGATACGTCAGTATTTCAGACGTATCTGTAAGCGCAAAAGTGATGCATTGCTGGAGTGTGTCACAAAAATGATGCAACTCCAGCAATGCATCTTTTCTTACCCTTCCACACCCCCGTTCCTTTTCAACATTTTCTTTGAATATCCACATTCCCCATGTTCACTCTCCTTCTCCTTACTTTCCTTCCCAACACTCACCTTCTTTCAGTCCCCCTACTTCACTTCCTTTCTCCTCTCATACCTTTCTGTTCTTTCTTACTCATTTTCCTTTCCATTATCAATGCACTCCACTTCACTTACTCTTTTTCATTTTTTTAAGAATATAGCTCTTTGATGAGAATTGGAGGTAATTCTGGAAAGAACTTTTTTTTTCTTCTTTTTTGTTTTTTCAGAACAAAAACAAAAACAGGGAATGGAAACTGCTCAACAGGAGCAAAAAAAACAAATAAAATTAGGGCTGGGAACGGCAGCGATGGTTCTCTAATACTCGAACCATGAGCAGAACACTTTGCTCCCCAAAGGTAAGTAGCTGATCACAGTATCTGCATTTCAGGACGCCTTTATTAAATGCAGGCTGAATGTTCGGAACCAGCTCTTGTGATCTCCCCCTCACCAATGTTGTTGGTCCTCCGGTTGATGTAGAGGCCCCATCACTGGGAACCTCTTGTGCCAGAGCCCTGACACTTTCCCGAGCAAAATTCTGGGGGTGCCTCCTCTCCACATGGCGAAGCATTGTGGAGTTCCCAAAAGAATATTTCTTAGTGGGGTCACCCCGTGACAGGACTGTATGACAGATCCTGCACTCCACTTTTGGAGCATTGACCTTCTTTTGGTCATCAGGTATGGAAAAAAAATTCCAGATGAAATGCTCTTTGACCTTCGGCTGAGGAGGCTCTTCATCAATGAAATCATTGGAGTCATCTTCACTGCTGGATGGTCTGGCAGCCATAATTATCCAAGATATTCTAAGGCAGGTCTTTCAGTCACAAAAGTGAAAGAAGAAGTGAAGGAAATGGGTGGGGATTTCATTCTTTGTAAAACAAACTGTTAGCAACCAATAAAAAGTGTTACTTTAAGGTCACATGACTTGACACGCTGACAGTGCGCGCACCGGATCGCTTCCGGGGGCGCTTACGCGGCGCGAACGTAGGCGCTTCTGGGGGCGCATACGTGGCATGAACGTAGGCGCTTCCGCGGGCACTTACGCGGCGTGCCTAAGTGACGTTTTGATAGTTTCACAGAAATGCTAAATTATTTTCATTTCCTTATTCAAAAAACTGCTTTTATATGTATGGTACTAAATGCCTTGCGTTATTATTTACTTTTCATTCATATTTTTTTACACGAACGCAAGTAGCGCTCTGGGTGCGCTTTTCGGAGAGCTTACCGGTGCGCGCACCCAGAGCGACCCATGAAAAAATGATAAAAAATATATATTATTATAAAAGAAATAATACTAATTAATACTCACACTCACACTCCCACGTTATAGTTAGTTGGACTCACTATAACTTGCGCGCCTGCATTGCACTGCTGATGACATCACATATTACATGGTCAGTGACATCACTCATGACATCACTGATGACACCCTCCTTGTTACAGGGTGACAGATCTCCTTTCAGTGTAATGTAACCCTTGAAACACATATTCAAAAATAGAAACTAAAATTTTCAAAAAAATAGAGATACCCATACCAGTTACAACAACCAATTCAGTAATACCACCATCTATATACACCTCCACTCAATCACCCACAGTTCTACATAGTCACTCATACATATATTCACTCATCATATGTAGAGAAACACCTATACATCCTCTTACACACCGACAGTCATCCAAAAGTTACTCACACCCATAATCACACATGCAAATAAACTATTAAACATCCATTTATTTGCATATACAGCTATACACACACTACCACCTTACTTCTAAGGAAACTTACACATACTTACTCTCTTAAACAATCACATATAGAAACACATACTTATTTAAACAAGAACTCTTTCAATCTCTCACTCTCACATATACTCACTTATATACATCAATACTCACATATACTAGATTAAAACCTATGTAGTTACTGATAAAGACACTAGTGAGACAGTCATTCACTCACTAACACACACATATACACACTCATCCACCCATACAGTCCTGCACATATGCTGTCTTCAAAACACATACAAACAGTGAGTCAGTCATTGATGCATCTATGTGCTAAGTAACACCGCCACCAAACCATACAGACACTCATACTGATATTTAAAAAAACATCTAATAACCCATATACACACACATGTAGCTACTCACCAACCCATGCAGCCACTTATACACAAAGTGAAACACTGATACAAACATTTAAATACTTAAAAAATACTCGCTAATATATGTATTCACTAAGATACACTTAAAAAGCCAGTTAACCAATCAATAAAAAAAAACATCCATTAAGACACTTATTTAAACATTTATTCTTCCATTGACCTTTACATATACATATATAAAACATATTTATTTTTCAGAAAGACACGCATTCACTGGATGGTGTCATCAGCGATGTCATGAGTGATGTCACTGACCATGTCATGAGTGATGTAATATGTGACGTCATCAGCAGTGAATTGCAGGCACGCAAGTTATAGTGAGTCCAACTAACTATAACGCGGGAATTTCAATGGTTTTATGTCAGTAAAATTTCAAGCTAACTATAACTGGTGTGAAACCTATGGTTTTTTCAGTGAATTTAATAGGTTTTTTAAATGCTAATTCCTAACTATAACTGGTGTGAAACCTATGGTTTTTTCAGTGAATATACATATGTATGTATGTATGTATGTATGTATGTATGTATGTATGCCTTATTTCTAATGAGGAATATAAGTTCATGTACAAAGAGTTTCTGGTACTACCTGTTTTATATTTGATCCCAAAACTACATAAAATGTTTCTGCTATACCTGGAAGACCAATCATTTCGGCAATTAACAGTTTGGGGGAAAATGTCGGGCAATACATTGACTTTTTTTTTCAGAGCTTGGTAAGAGATTTGCAAAGCCATGTAAAGGACACCAGTGATTTCCTCCAAAGATTGAAAAGTTAAAATGGACAGATGATGTATATTTAATTTCCCTCGATATAGAATCTCTATATATGAGTATAGATCACATGCAAGGAATGAGAGCGGTTACATTTTTTTGGGAAAACAGGGCTAGTATATTTTATGAACACAACAAGGTGATTCTGGAGCTCATAAATTGGTGCCTGAATAACATCCTTTTTGATAAGGATATTTTTAGACAGGTGAGGTGTGTGGCGATGGGGGCCTGTTTCTCACCCAGCTATGCATGCTTGCATGTTGGCCGGCTCTATGAATCCCATGTTGTAACCTATTTAAGGTACATCGACAATGTTTTTATTTTGTAGAGGGGAAGTGAAAAAGAGGCGTACAATTTTATAGATGAGATAAATAAAAACTCTGAATCTTAAATTCACTTCCCATATCCACAAAAATCAAATGGAATTTTTAGACATAAGGCTTTATGTCAGCAATGATAAAATTGAAAGTACCTTATATAGGAAACCAACTTCTGGTAACAATATTTTGCATGCAACAAGTTCTCAACCTAAACACTTCATTGTTAGCATCCTGTATGGAGAAATCAAAAGACTAAAATGTATTTGCCCATCATTGAAAACAATGGGGTAGACCCAATAAGTCAGCAGGACCTGGGTGATTGTATATATATAGAAAAAGTGGTCCTAGACACAATTTTTAAGCAAGACAATTGATGTAAGTATTAGTTATTCACAATAAACAGATAGTCAGATATAATCTGAAAGACAGACGGAGATGTATTATTAGCTAATTCTGCTATAAATGCAATGAACCCAACACAACAGTATCAAGACAAATTATACTGCAGTTTATTTACATATTCATAAAATTGAACAAGATGAAAAATAGAAAAGTTGGTGCTCAAGTGATGAGAAAAGAAAAAGCTGAAGGCAAAGGTTTAGAATAATTCAGTGCAACAAAGAAAATATTTTACATTGCACATACAAAGCCTATCCATACAGAGTATATATACACTATTATACAAGGGGACAGGGGGATTGGTATAGGCTTTAGGAAATTAAAAGGGGGCGTAATCGTCGACGTTTCTGACTGATATGTTCAGTTGAAAGTCAGTTGGTAGATTGGTTGTAAAACCAAGCAGTCGATATCAATTGTGCCTAGTCCGGTGAAACAGTTGGCATTTAACCGTTTGCTGAAAGCGAGGAAGAAGTTGGTCTAATTTGAGAAGACCTTTTGTTAGTTCTTAAGTCCCTGTATTTGGTACTGCGAGTCCGTAAGTTCGGGGTTAGTGGCTCATTACTGCAGACTGAGTCCGGCACATCCCGATTCTCACATCCGGGAAAAACCACGACTTTCAACTGAACATATCAGTCAGAGGTGTACCGCCCAACTGATCTGGCCTTGCTACACCTCCACAGTCTTTTCGTGGTGCTCCCTTCCCCCGCCCCCCATTTGTCCTGAAGAAGACCCGCAGCAGAGGTCATGATTTCCCCGTATTGCGCCAGGGTCGAAACGTCGACGATTACGCCCCCTTTTAATTTCCTAAAGCCTATACCAATCCCCCTGTCCCCTTGTATAATAGTGTATATATACTCTGTATGGGTAGGCTTTGTATGTGCAATGTAAAATATTTTCTTTGTTGCACTGAATTATTCTAAACCTTTGCCTTCAGCTTTTTCTTTTCTCATCACTTGAGCACCAACTTTTCTATTTTTCATCTTGTTCAATTTTATGAATATGTAAATAAACTGCAGTATAATTTGTCTTGATACTGTTGTGTTGGGTTCATTGCATTTATAGCAGAATTAGCTAATAATACATCTCCGTCTGTCTTTCAGATTATATCTGACTATCTGTTTATTGTAAAATGTATTTGCAGCAATGAGGTGGATTTTACTAACTGTCAGTCTCATCTGGTGGGCAGATTAAAAGCCAGAGGGTACTCGAATAAAATAATTGAGGATGCAATAGAGAAGGCTAACTTAAGATCTAGGATAAGCCTCTTTGATCCAAAAAATGATTAAACAAAAGAGCCTCTATCATTAGTGGAATACAAAAATACGAATACCCCCAGACTGATTACAACTTATAATAGGGAAGAGCGCAAAGTAAGATCTATCATTAACAAACATTGGCCAATAGTGCTCACTGACAATATTCTCAGAGGAAGATTGGGCGATACTCCAGTCATAACATTCAGACGGGGGAGCACTTTGGGCACTAGTTTAGATAAAGTTTCACCAGAATTCAAAAAGGTTACTTCGTGGCTACAACCAGCCAAAGGATTTAGAAAATGCACATCATGCAGAGCATGTAAATTTGGACGTAACATGACTGAATATTCTACCCCTTTTAGGGAAATTCCTCTCTCTATCCAAGGTTCATATAACTGTAAAACCGAATATGCTGTATATGTCCTGACGTGCACCTATGGTCTTAACTACATTGGTAGTACGAAGCTGCAGGTGCATGTCAGGATATTGCAGCATTTAAGAGCCATTCTCTACAGTGATCCGGCGTATCCTGTGGCTCGACATTTTAAGCGAACTCGTGCCAATGACATCAACTGCCTTTCTGACTATGTTATTAATGCTGTTGCCAAAACTTAGAAGGGGAGGTAATAGAGAACACTAGCTAAGGCAATTAGAGACTAAATTCATTTTAGAGTTTGATTGTAAATGGCCTAACGGTTTGAACACCACAGATGACATGCGCAACTTTTTGTAGATGTGAGAGAGGTATTTGAAACTGATGCGTACCGATATCTCTAGTGTATATAGATATGATAAAGTATTCTGTAAATATAGATAAATTGTGATGAATTTCGATTTCCTTCCTTTCCCTCATAATCTGATTTTAGTAGAATAAGATTCTTTTTAATGCAGGTTAATACTTTTTTATATATCTTTTTAATAGTATTTTGTCCCTTGTTGACATTTTACTGTTATGTGGATTTTAGATATCTTTTGCATTAATGAATTGCTTTATCAGATCATTTTTTTGTATATATTTATATGTTGTTTATGTGAGCACTTTACATTTGCACTTTTTGCACATTTTTGCACAAAAATTGAAAAAAAAAAGCAAAAATTATGTTGCACATATACAGTTTAACAGATGATTGTATGTGGATTTACCCAGTGATATACTAGCAGAGATGAAAGCATATGATGGATTTATCCAATTATATATGTTGTATATGTTGTATAACAAATGTCAAAAACAGTGAATAATAACTTTTTGCATGTATTTATTTGTATTTTAACATATTTATGTGCTTGAATTAATGCAACTTATTTGTAATAGTAAAATATGCTCAAGGACTTAGTTGTAACAGAAACAAGTCACTTGAATGTAATCTGTCTTTTGTATTCACGATCATGTGACCTGTGACGGTGAACAAGGGGTGTGTTTATTTTAGAGTTTAAAAATCATGATGACATGTACACATATTGCACGTGAACAAGGGCTTTCGGAGCTTGAAACTAGTTGTGTTGGGTCGAATTAATAAATTATTTTGCCTGGAGTACTGCAGGGTATGTGCCTCCTTCTTCGCCGTACCGCCGCTGTGTGGGATTCTGAAGTGGCGGGAGCAGTTAAAGATTGGATATATATATATATATATATATATATATATATATATATATATATATATATATATATATATATATATATATATATTCCGTTTCGTCTCCCTCCTTTCGAGAGCACACCCAATGACAGGAAGGACCCGGCCTCACTAGGAAGAGTCCTTTATTAAAGCAGAACCAGCACGCATCATGGAATATTTATTCTTGCCTTCCCAACGCGTTTCGCAGCTCCTGCCGCTTGTTCACGGGACAGCATGCATGCGGGCAGATGCGAGGGTAACTAGTCCGATATTTAGCCGTTTTCTCGCCGTCAGCTGGGCTTGATTTAACACCAGGGCATTCTGGGACCAGTAGTACCTTCGCTGCCATATGACCCAAGGCTGGGCTCTGCCTCGCATACAGTCTTATAAAACTCAAAACGAGCCTCCCACAGTGCAGTTGGTTGTATTTACATGCCGCCTTGTCATTCCGTTAGACTTCATCGCTTTTTGAAATCCACAGCCCACATTTGTTTAACGTGGTGGTGCAACTCTCCCGACCTGGGCAGGCCGGTGAATATGTTCCGTTTCGTCTCCCTCCTTTCGAGAGCACACCCAATGACAGGAAGGACCCGGCCTCACTAGGAAGAGTCCTTTATTAAAGCAGAACCAACACGCATCATGGAATATTTATTCTTGCCTTCCCAACGCGTTTCGCAGCTCCTGCCGCTTGTTCACGGGACAGCATGCATGCGGGCAGATGCGAGGGTAACTAGTCCGATATTTAGCCGTTTTCTCGCCGTCAGCTGGGCTTGATTTAACACCAGGGCATTCTGGGACCAGTAGTACCTTCGCTGCCATATGACCCAAGGCTGGGCTCTGCCTCGCATACAATCTTATAAATCTCAAAACGAGCCTCCCACAGTGCAGTTGGTTGTATTTACATGCCGCCTTGTCATTCCGTTAGACTTCATCGCTTTTTGAAATCCACAGCCCACATTTGTTTAACGTGGTGGTGCAACTCTCCCGACCTGGGCAGGCCGGTGAATATGTTCCGTTTCGTCTCCCTCCTTTCGAGAGCACACCCAATGACAGGAAGGACCCGGCCTCACTAGGAAGAGTCCTTTATTAAAGCGTGGTGGTGCAACTCTCCAAGACTGTATGCGAGGCAGAGCCCAGCCTTGGGTCATATGGCAGCGAAGGTACTACTGGTCCCAGAATGCCCTGGTGTTAAATCAAGCCCAGCTGACGGCGAGAAAACGGCTAAATATCGGACTAGTTACCCTCGCATCTGCCCGCATGCATGCTGTCCCGTGAACAAGCGGCAGGAGCTGCGAAACGCGTTGGGAAGGCAAGAATAAATATTCCATGATGCGTGTTGGTTCTGCTTTAATAAAGGACTCTTCCTAGTGAGGCCGGGTCCTTCCTGTCATTGGGTGTGCTCTCGAAAGGAGGGAGACGAAACGGAATATATATATATATATATATATATATGCCACATTCCTCCCCAGAGCATCACAGGCACTGGGCCAGCGGTTCCACAGCCAATGCAAATAGGAGCGAGGATAGCAGGCAGCCCTGGCACATTCCTCAACTGATTTTAAAAGGAGCCAATATAAGCTGTCCCATTTTAACACTGGCAGTAGAGACTGCATATAAGAGGAGGATGAATCGGAGCAGCCTCTCCAGGATCCTGAGTCACGTGAGTACCACAAACATGTATTTCCAGTTGATGGTATCAAACACGCGTTCTAGATCTATCTCCAAGCCGGCAGCGAAAGGCCAATTGATGGGAGCTCGTTCTAGTACTCTATGCAGTCTGCATATGTTTAGGTTGGTCAATTGACCAAGTATGAAGCTGTTTGAGTCCATATATACCAGTGTCCTCATGTGTTCCATAAGACAAGCAGCGATCACTTTGCTACGTATCTTATAATCTGTGGAGAGCATTTACAAGTGGCAATAGAATGTCAGATCTAGTGGGTCTTTGTCAGGCTTAGCAGGGATAATATAAAAGACTCACAAAGAGTCTGCGGTAACTGTCCCCCCTCTAAGGCTGCCTGATGAATCTCTAATAATTTGGGGACTAGCAAGCCTTCATATGCTTTGTAGAATTGAGCCGTAAGACCGTCCAGCCCTGGTGTCCTGCAGGTGGCTAACCCTCGTATTGCTGGCCGCAGTTCTTTCTCCGCTAGGGGCAGCTACAACTCTTCTCAGGTTGTGCAGTCAATAGTGGGCAACTCTAAGTCCACGAGGAAGGCCTGTATGTGTGCTGTGCAGACAACGGGGAGCGGGTCACAGATGGCTTTGTAGTACGCTGTTGTAGTGTAGTTCCTATATTCCCAATAGGCTCTGCGCATTGGAATAAACGATAGCTTAGACGTAGGACTGAGGTCGACTAGGTCTCTATTGAATATGTTAGACTTAATTGTGTGTGCCAGCTAGCTCAGAGGTCACTAGAAACTTTCTCGAGTAAACAAGAAGGCGTTTAGCTTTCCCGAATAGACAAGAAGGGATTAGCATCCGACAACCATATCACATGACAACTTTGTTCCCCCTGCAATAAGGAATATATCTCTACAGTCGCGGAAACAATAGATAGCTATTTTACTCAGTCAATCGTGCATGCTTCGTTTCACCAGGAATGCAGAGAAATAGAGAGATGGGCGTTTTCAATAAAAAGGGTTATTTATTGAGCAGTCTTCTTTCTCATGCAATAGAAATGAATTGCCACAATTGCAATACTTGTCATAAAGTAAAGTGAGTACAGTAAAAGGAGTTTTATGAAATAATACTGTAAAAACATTTATATGGTTTATAAGCCATAAGATACTTAAAATGGATAAAATACATACAATGATAAAATAATGACTAAACATACTCAACTGGTGTTTCTAAGATACGCCTACCCCAGTGTACCTAACCTAAGCCTAGTACAGAGAAGGAGTAGATGAGTTACAGTTTTTGCCAAGAATCTGAATCAAGAATTCTCTATGGGTCTAATCAGTTCTGTACCTTGGGTATAGAATGAAGGAGGTCTTGTATGTCTCTCTCAGGACTCGATGTCCCAGAAACCCGCAAGGGTGACCGGAAAACACTGGAGCTGGATTTCTCGGCAGGAGAAAAGACAGCGTCTCTCTCAGTGCGTCAGCAGGGAGGGTCAGCTTCCTTCGGCACTTGTATCAGCTGGGCGTCGGGCAAGTAGATATCCGATTTGCTCCAAACCACTGTGCGTCTGCTTAAGGCAGATGCTGGTATATTTAAACCTGGAAGGTGCTGAGGTTGGACATAAGACATCACTAAGAACTGGCAGTTCTTTCAGGACTCTCAGGAGTTCTAGGACAAATCAAAACAGAAGCAGGGGATTTTCCCGGGCTGCTGGAGGCTTGGTTTGTTTAACAACGCGTTGTACTTTCTAGGAGTCTATAGAGTAGCCTTGCCGTGGTTGGACTATATTGGCTGTGACTTAATATGGATATGATTCTTATGCCTTTATAGGGATATGATTTATTATAACCACACAAGAGCATAAATTGGAATATCTAATTAGGGTCCTAGATACATTCACAACACCCACTCCATGTATAATGTCCATCATTACTAAATACTAAGCAATACTAAACATATAACAATGCATGTGTTTTCCAGCCCACCCCAAAATACATAGTTTGCATTTGAAATGGTGGATACACAAAAAATGAGTATAATACTGTACGTTTTTCAAGCAGTGGTATCATTCAGAAATTGCATATTTTGTTCATTTTAGAATGTTGCCTGAATGAATCACGAAAATTACATTCCTTAAATGGCTCTTAATACAGAAGAGAAGGTCAAGACCATTTCATCACATATTTATATTAGAGTGTACATGTGCTAGATGCTAAGTCAAAATATTGTCTCTAGGTATTTTTCTAAAAATAGAAATCTTGTTCTCTAAGAATAGTTCTACTTTAAGCAGAGTATCATGTGCCAAAAAAAGGTAAATATTTTGGGAACTGGAGAAAAATAATTTAGTTTTCGGGAAGTAAAATAGTTCCAATGTTTTTAGAAGTTCTGTTTATCAAAACTGAAGGCTGAATTCAAAGTTCAGGGGACGCTGTGTGCTCGCTATTTCAAATATTATTCCCTTTGTTAGGAGAGAACATTACCTCAGATAGGCCAGCAAAAAATTTGTCTACAACAGTAGGTGAAAGTTGGGCCAACTCCGAAAAAGTCGAAATAGTGCATACATGCGATGCAATGCCATCATCGGTGTTTAGATCAGCAATGGTCACGGAAGGTTGTACCTGTGTGCCGCTTTCATCTCGTACCTCACCGCCACCTAATCGTAATGGTGAGGTCTCAAAGAATGCCATTATCAGAATGGGTAGCCTCTGGGGACAACACGTTGCATGAGCCGTTACAGAACCAAGCAAAGCATCGACATCCATAGGTACTGCTGATGGAAGTGAAGGACAGACGTCTAACAAGCATTCTTCTCCGCAAACCAAGCATCTTAATACAGGTAGGATGAAATCTTGCCAGATTGGTCTGAATGAAAGAAACCAGGTAGTATTCATATCCCTTAGCCGAGCCAGGCCAAGGACTTTAGTGATCCGCTCTCGGTATTGTACTGCTAAGATCGTGTCATCCTTTGTAGCCTGAGTTTTGTCTGCGACTGGACTTGCCATATCTGAGCAGAAGGAACAAAAATAAGATTCCTGCTACGAGTCCCAAGATGAGAGGCAGGCCGTTGAACACAGAATGCACAAAATTCGGGAAGATTGCAAGAACTGCTTCGAACGGTGTTAGCAGTCCCGAAAAAATTGTCTTAAATACATGTGTGATGCCGCTGGTATCAGACATGTTTAAGATTTGACTTAACATTTCTACGAAATGTACGGGGCAATTTGTCGATAATAATGTATGTATCTCTGCTGCTGTCCTTGCAACTTGCAGATCATACGTTTCTCTAGACGAGGTTAAAGGCACAGTTGTTTGTAAAAGAATAGACTTCATTCTGCTTAAAGTATCAATTCGACTAGAAGAGATATTCTAAGAAGGGCATTTTGCCGCCTCCATGTATGGTTAGCTGTTTGCATACAATACTTGCATACAACAAGTGACCATGGAAGTAACGCTCACGAGATAGGCTTTTCCTGGCACCATGCCACAACAGCTGTGGTCACTTATTAGAACGTAGCTGCTGTTGGAAAGCTGTCTGAAAAAAGGCTCTATCTGTGTAGCAGGGGTGCCTTGCTGGTGACATGAAAGGTTATTTGAGGAACCTTCGCAGGCTCCATGCAAGTTAATTCCTTGACACAGAAGTGTAACGCTTAGTGACTTTTTACAGTTATTACCACTAAGAAATACTTCTTTCTTGCCCCCACTCCAACATCTATGTGTATAAGGTAAATTCCAGGTTGTCTTGATGTATCCTTTACCCAACCTTTCATACAGGCCTGCTGGTATATACTTTTGGCAGTATTGAAATTGAAACGTTGTTATACGGATTGTAATGGTGCCATGTATTATCCATTCAATGACCGGTCGTTCTGACATTGTCAATGGCAATTTTTCAAGTTTTTCAATGCTCAGCACCGTATAGTCTGCCCCTCTCTTTGCCAAAGAGATTTGTCTATCAGTAAGGTTACAGATAGAAAATAATGACGTCGTGTTGATTAGACGCCATGGCATGTTGCCTGAACGCAAATTTTGTAAAGTCCAGCCTAACTGTACAATAGAACGTAATTGCGACTGGCCATGTTGTAACATTAGCATATCCTGTTCTATTATATCAATAGCAGAAGATACAATGCTGTCCAGTGAATAAATTCTGGAGGGCAGATTTTTTAACCCATTGTCCACTACAGAAAGTGATTTTTCCAAATTTATACGATCAATTTCTCATATTTCTTCTGCAGTTTCAATTTGTGTTATTTTCCAAGCTTCATTGTAAGCTGCGTATATACCGGCGTATATGAAACGTTTTTGATGCTGTTTGCGAGGTACCAGTAAGAAATCTCGCAAGTCAGCACCTTCTTTAAGTAAAGTTAAGTGTTGCTTAATTTCGGGAAGTTCGGATCTCTGTAGCCATTCGAGGCATAGTTTTCCTACATTGTATGTCGTAACTGTCCCTGGATTTTGTCTCTGGGAATATCTTGAGTCTGGCCTATTGAATTTGAACCCCTGTATTTTGTTCAGGAATCTATCTTGACAGTTATTAGTGTCTGTGGGCCAGATCAACAATTTGTTCCAATCAGGATTTGTTCTGTTTTGTTTTAAAATATGGGACACCTCTAACCCCTCATCTGTAGTGTTGTTTCCATCAGGCATAGGCTTTGGTATAGACGGGTTATTTAAATCTTTTATCTTGGCTAGGCCAAGACATGTTGTTTGTTGAATGGTGTCATTCAGGAACATTATTTGTTCTGGGATCATGCAGGCTCTGAACAATGATTCTAAACCTTGTACCTGCCATTCCTTTGTACCCAAGACAGTTTTGTCTCAATGTTGTTTTTCCAAAATTCGAAACCGAATGTAGACATTTTATCATAGAATTTTTCGGAAGAAATCAGTTTAGTGTTTGTCAACATGTTTTTCATTCCTGTCTTATTTATAATTTTAAAATAAAACGTTTCTGGATCAGTGACATCAAACCCTGAGAAGTATGGGAATTTTACATAAAACGTTTTCGAACTACCTTCTGGTGGAGTTGGACAATGTTCCCATTGTCTTTTCCATCAATCATTCTTCCCAGGCCTAAAACTAAGATGAGCCAGAGCAGGAGGAAAAGTACACCTAACACAATCCACAGTTCAATCCATGGTAAAATCAGATACGTGTCTCTAAGTTTGCTGGCTTGTCTCCATGTTCACTTGGATCATCGGAAAAGTCATCGAAATTGATAAAGTAGCCAGATGCAGTTCTGTCAATTGTTTGGATGGCACCAGGATTGTTATTAATCTTTGCAGTTGCAGTCCTTTTTCATATTAGAATATTCGGAGGCTACATCATTGTAGACAGGTGTTTCTTGACTAACTGTTGTTATTTGGGGTTCAAGAGGCACAAGTTCCATGGCTTTGTTGCATAGTCCTTTTTTATTCACTGCAGGGTTATCAAATGTGATTAGTCTCTCAGTTTGAACCTCTTGGATTGTAGCAAGGTTTGGTCTTCTGCTACTTCTTGGGAGTCCACTCGGCCTACTACTTATTATTGGCAACATGATTGTGGTTTTACCAGGTCGATTGATACAACTCGGTTCTCCTTTTTACCAGCAAGCGGCGGTAGTACCACTGATCTTGTTCCTCTTTTTCTTTAAGAAGTCCCAAATTCCTTCTTCACCGCAATTTTTTCTCTGACCAGATCCCCGATCTTTTGAATTCAGACAGGTCTTGCTGGGACAGGTGGTTTCTCTTCAGTGGTTGTTTGCTTTAGTTTTGTGTCACTTAGACTTCTTCTTGTTTCCTTCAAGTTCTGTAAAACAGCCAAACGATCTTTGATATCAAAAGATTTTTGTTCTACCACTGAAGTCTGACTATCGAGGTTTTCTACAATCATTCTTGTACCAAACAAAAGTTCATACGGAGTGATTCCACCCAGAGAATTTCTTGGCAGATTGTTAAGACTACGTTGGACCCTTATCAGATGTTTGACTCACTCATCACCCGAAGCTAATACCCTCGCTGTTATAGATCGCTATATGTCTTGGTTTTTTCCCTCCACTACCGTGCTACCCTCAGGCTGGAAGTGGATTAGAGTACCGCAATGCAATGCCCATGCTGGTCATGGCCTCTTTGTAAGCTCGAGAGCTAAACGCAGGACCCTGGTCAGAATGTAGCATGCCAATTGCGTATTTGCCATAATAGACTCACACATCATTCGATAACAGTTCTGGCATCAGCCGAGTGCTGGGGTCATATTCTAATTGAATCTTGTCCTAGTAGTTGTGGGACCGCATACGTCCATTCGAATGCATGCCTGTAGACAGTCTAATGCTGTCTAACAGAGGTGTCTGGGCTGGACTGGCTGTGCTATTGTCAGTCTCCTGGTTCGGTTCATGACTGCGATCTCTATTGCAGTCCTGACAATCCATTGCAAGTTATAAATTTGCACGCTCATTCTCAGCCACCAGTATCGTGATTGCAATTCTATAAGAGATTTCAGGATCTCTTGGTGCCTCAGACCCAATCCCATGTGTGCTTCTTCGGTTCGTGTTTGGAATTACTTTATCCCCCACTGCAGGGGTTTGAGCAAACGGAACGGAGTTCGCATCAATTATGTATGTATTTCCGAGTGGATAGTTTAGAGGTAACGCCGCATAGTTGCCTTCTTTTGAGGCTTTTACTGCAAGCAGCGTTTCGCCATCTATTTGTTTTTTAGAACGCTTTTTTGTAGCAACGGAAGCCGAGTGATCTGCGGCCGCTGGGGCTTTATTAGCAATGAATTCCCTGCAACGTGAACGCCATCACGTTGAAGACTCTGTGTATGTATCACGTGAGTCTTTTGTAGTTCTTTCTGTAAAAGAACTACTTGTTCCCCTAGTTTTTTATATTTTATTGTGCCACCTTTTTTATCTTTGTAACCATTTTTAATCCAGGTCTGCATGGATTTATTGTAAGATTCAACACAGTAATGTGAGTCGCACACTATTAGTGTGGGGAATTCGCGATCTGCATTTTCAAGCGCCATATTTAAAGTTCGTAGTTCAGCTCGCTGAGCTGTACAGTTTCCAATTGATTCAGTTTTAGTGACCGTTGGTCTGAATTTACCTAAGCGCCAGCGACCTTTAACAATCGCACACGCTGAATTGTAAACCTTTTTATCCACAACGTAATGTTGTGCAAATCTATCTGCGTATATTACGCAGGTGTACTGTTCTAGAGGTAGAATTTCGATCGACAGAGGACATTCTTGTTCGTATTCTAGATGTTCTAGCTTTTTCATTCTGAAATCAAATTCGTATAATACGTCTGGTGCAGCAAGAGAATTAACCCATTGTATCCATCTCGGATGTAATGCTTTAGCATTTGCAATGCTTGCTCTTGTTACTGCTACTGAAGCAGGTACAGGTGTAATGAATATTATACGTTTACCTTGTGCGAGGGCTCTTTCTTTTGCTACAGCAGTTTGTACCACAGTTAGAATTTTTTCAGTAGAACTGAATTTCATTTCAGCTTGTGTGTACAAGTGTGATTTGGAAGCTATTGGTACCGTTTCTCCCTCATTGGAGGTCAGGTATGTAAATCTGCATCTTCCTGGGATGACTCGGATTACAAGGTTGCGTTCGTTTGCGCGTGTTTGCAGTTTTTTTTAGTTAACATGTCTGTTTGTAATGATCTTAGAATTTCCGTATGTTTCTGAGTCCAATTAGTTGGTTTAACAGGTTTTATTAATTCGTAGAGTGGTTTAACCCTCTCTGCGTAATTTAGAATATAAGTTCTTCTGAAGTTCAGGAAGCCTTGAATTGATTGTAAGTTTTTCAGCGTTTTTGGAGCTTGGAGTACTGCACACTTTTCTAAGAAGTTGTCCGCTAGGCTTTTGCCTTCACTTGATAATTCATATCCTAAGAATAGGACTGTCTGGTGGGCAATCCGTGATTTTTTAAAGTTAAATTTGTACCCTTCAGATGCAAACCCAAGTATGATGGTGTTCACTCTTTTCAAGTGTGTCTCCAGGTCATTATCTGTAAGATAGATGTCATTGACATAGGATAATGCCTCATCATCATATATTTGTAGTAACTCTCCTACCCTAGCTGAAAATAATCCTGGGCTCTTCTTGAATCCTTGGGGGAGATGACAAAATTGCTTTTGGGCCCCAATGCTGGAGAAAGTGGTCAAATACCTACTTTCTGGTGCAGTGTTGGTGCAGTGTTTTGACAGAAAAAAACATTTGAAATATCTAAATAAATATTTATATTTTTTGCGCACGATATTATTCATTAGTGCTGCACTGTGTGAATTTTGCACTGCAAATGTTTTACAACAAGAGTTTAGGTGTCTGTAGTCCAAGACTAGACGATATGAATCGTCTGGCTTGGAGACAGGAAACAAAGGATTGTTCATTTGGGAGGTGCATGTTTCAATCACCCCCTGATATTCAAGTTGATCTAAGATCTCCCTGACTTGTTTTTTAGCTTCTTGTTTAACAGGATACTGCCTCTGAGCAGTTGGTTGATTTTTTAACTGGATTTTATGGTGAGGAGAATCCTCATCCCATCCTACATGATTTTTATATAATGCAGGGGCTTGGGCCACTGCCCATTTTCTTGCATATGTGTATTTTTTATCTATTGGAATGTGATTTGAGAAGGCAGGCATAATCATTTCTGCGCCATGTGGGCACTACCTGACAAACTCTGGTGGCCAGTCTTTTTCTGCTAGAAGGATATCATAGCCTTTAGATAGGTTTTCCAGACCTTTTATTTTCCTAGTTTTATCTCCCTCAATACGTAATGTTATTTCATATAGTTTATGGGGCACGCTAACTTGGGTGTCTGCAGTTTCCACTCGAATGTATTCATTCGTGTCCACTGTCTCCAGAAGATTCATCAGGATCTTGCGAGCTATTGTCACTTCTGCTGCGCTGTCTAGCATTGTTTGGGCCCACTCTCCGTTCTTTAGTTGTGTCCTCAGGATCCTCGGCATGTTTTACTTTAATACTGGCTACCTTCTTTTTGGGAAATTGTAATTTTTTACTTTGATGAGCAGCTTCTTTGTCTTTGGATTTGGCGCGCTCTTCTTTATGTTCTGACCGTCCTCTTTTATCCGATTTCTGTGAGGAAGTCTGAAAAGATCGAGAGGGACGTGTATCAATATCTTGATATCTGTCAGGTTTTCTCAGATTTTCCCTATTTCTAAGGTTATATCTTTTTTCAGCGGGCTTCCGTTGCGGAGACTTGCCCCCCCCCTTCTGGAGATCTCTCTCTTCGTTGGGGAGACCTTCCTCTGGTCTGAAAATGTTTTTCTCTGGGATTCGTTTTCTTATTACCATCCCAGTTCTTTTTTTGAGAATTAAGGTTATATTTAATGAAAGTCTTTTCAGGATTTTCAGTTAGTTGCGGTTTTAGTGGTTTCCCACCCAAACTGTCTCTACCTAATTCTTCATAGGATTTTTCAATTATTCTGGCAAGTTCAAAAGGTTGTTCTGCTATATCTGTTTCTTTTAGTTTTTGGCGGTAGGTTGTACCGTCAATTGTCAATTGAACTAATTGCCTATATGCATTTGTTAATTCTTTTATTCGAACTAAAAGTTCTTCACTAGACATTTTTTCAATGTCAGGATCTGGTGTATAACTGGCTAGAATCGGCCACGTGGCTCCTGGTCTACCTAGTGGACCGAGCCTGGTAATGTGATTTTGATGTTTTAGGGCGCCATTGAACCAGAGCTCATGCTCTTGGTAAGTTATTGGAATTTCAATTTCCTCGAAAGGAGTGTATTCCGCTGGAGGTTCCCCTACTTTGTAGTAGTGGAACTTGTGTGTTACAGCATTTGCTGCTGGAAAATTTATCAATGAATAGAATACCTCTGTCTGCCGATACTCATGTGCCTCGACAACAAATATTACTGTACCACCTCTTGATGATACTCTGTTTTCTATAAGTTTTATAGTTAAGGTTTTCCTTACATTAACCGGGGTGAGTATTGCATCCGGTTCATCTTGTTGGAAACTTGTGTCTTCCGTCAAAAGTTGAGCTGCTAATCTAGCTCTATCCCTTTCATCGTCACTCTCTGTCATTTTGCTGACAGAAAGGTTGCTGAATAAGTTTCAAGGAAACAAAGATTAGGTGCACAATATTTTGGAACACTGTATCCTTCAACGTTGACTAAACCAATAACTAATACATAGGAATCTCTTCCTACTAAGTTTTGGTGGATATTAGCCTTTTACCCACTCCAGACTTCTATTGGCGATTTTACAGGAAAAGATGTCTGTGTGAAAAGCACGACTGAGTTACTCTAGTATCTAGCGGTTAATTATCGCCTTACCAAACTTTGGGCGCCATGTAGTGTAGTTCCTATATTCCTAATAGGCTCAGTGCATTGGAATAACATAAACAATAGCTTAGACGTAGGAATGAGGTCGACTAGGTCTCTTTTGAATATGTTAGACTTAATTGTGTGTGACAGCTAGCTCAGAGGTCACTAGAAACTTTCTCGAGTAAAACAAGAAGGCGTTTAGCTTTCCTGAATAGACAAGAAGGGATTAGCTTCTGACAACCATATCACATGACAACTTTGTTCCCCCTGCAATAAGGAATATATCTCTAGAGTCGCGGAAACAATAGATAGCTATTTTTCTCAGTCAATCGTGCATGCTTCGTTTCACCAGGAATGCAGAGAAATAGAGAGACGGGCGTTTTCAATAAAAAGGGTTATTTATTGAGCAGTCTTCTTTCTCATGCAAGAGAAATGAATTGCCACAATTGCAATACTTGTCATAAAGTAAAGTGTGTACAGTAAATGGAGTATTATGAAATAATACTGTAAAAGCATTTATATGGTTTCTAAGCCATAAGATACTTAAAATGGATAAAATACATACAATGATAAAATAATGACTAAACGTACTCAACTGGTGTTCCTAAGATACGCCTACCCCAGTGTACCTAACCTAAGCCTAAGTACAGGGAAGGAGTAGATGAGTTACAGTTTTTGCCAAGAATCTGAATCAAGAATTCTCTATGGGTCTAATCAGTTCCGTACCTTGGGTATAGAATGAAGGAGGTCTTGTATCTCTCTCTCAGGACTCAATCTCCCAGAAACCCGCAAGGGTGACCGGAAAACACTGGAGCTGGATTTCTCAGCAGGAGAAAAGACAGCGTCTCTCTCAGTGCGTCAGTAGGGAGGGTCGGCTTCCTTCGGCACTCGTATCAGCTGGGCGTCGGGCAAGTAGATAGCCGATCTGCTCCAAACCACCGTATGTCTGCTTAAGGCAGATGCTGGTATATTTATACCTGGAAGGTGCTGAGTTTGACGTAAGGTTGGACATAAGACGTCACTAAGAAATTGCAGTTCTTTCAGGACTCTCAGGAGTTCTAGGACAAATCAAAACAGAAGCAGGGGAATTTCCCGGGCTGCTGGAGGCTTGGTTTGTTTAAGAACGTGTTGTACTTTATAGGAGTCTATGGGAGTAGCCTTGCCGTATTTGGACTATATTGGCTGTGACTTAATATGGATATCATTCTTATGCCTTTATAGGGATATGATTTATTATAACCACACAACAGCATAAATTGGGAATATCTAATTAGGGTCCTAGATACATTCACAACACTGTGAATGCAGTATGTATCTCTGACTGGGTGTAGACCATACTAATTAGGGACTGCCATATGGCTGTGATGGGAAATCTATGGGTTCACGCTGTGCAGGAGCCAGGTCAGGAGCTGGCGTCCTTTATGTACCTCCCAATGCTTCCTGGCCTGATAGGACCTAAAGTGTAGTTGTTGTAGCTTCGCCACCAGCTGGGCATGGTGGCCCCTGGCAGTGGTAAAGCCACTGTGCTCTGCCTGGCCTCACGCACCGCTTCCTCAAGTACATTCAGAGTCATCTCAAACACTGCTAGTTCTTTATGTAGATCTACCCACAACCCTGGCACAGCACCAATACAGTGCTCCTGCAGCACTACATTAAATGCCTCCCACTCCATCTGCCTGGATGTTTTGGTACCCCAGTTCTCAGAGAAATATTTTGTCAGCATTTCACACAGTCGAGCCCTGAAGCTGCTATCGTCAAGCATTGCCGGCTGCAGGCGCCAGGTGGGTATAGGCGGGCTCAGAATGCCCCAACATAAGTGTAGGAGAAGGGAATTGTGATCATAGATGGTGCGGACTAAATATTTCCCAGTCAGTACATGTGCATGCATTGTCGGGGAGCAAAGTACCAGGGTAAAGCATGTCAGGAATCTAGAAGCGACCAATGTGCCATCCACTTCAACAGCCCCAATGTGGCAATCATGACATGAGAGGTCAGCTAGGGGGGTGGGAGTGGTCCAAACCAGGATCCAGCATGCAAATTAAATCTCCCCCACTTTTCCAGGGAGTATGTTCACATCTCATGAGGAGTGCAGTGAGATGAGCCAAGAAGGTGGATTGCTCCATGTTTGGTGCGTAAACACTGCTGAGCAGTATCTCCCATTTATTACAATGTTTCTTTTTTATTTCAAAGTATTTTATTAAGAATTTTCTCATACGTACACATACACTTAGCATTGCTTTCTCTTAGTGGGGTAACAACTCAAACTGGTCATACATGACAGCAGTTCAAGTTAGAGTTTTCATGTCCAGATGTACCCCTTGTTTTGTCCCACTATAGTAAGTAGACAGATGGAGGAAAAGAAGTGAGAGAGAAGGGAGAGAGAGAGGGAACAGGGTGGATGCGAGCGGGGGTACTCTCTTGCGCCCCTATCCTGGTCTGCGGGAGGGACCCTTTTGGGCAATCACCCTGCTTGGCTGGTGCTCACGGGGCTTGTAGTGGCCCAGGAACTCATCAAATGTTGCCCACATTCCCCTGGTTGGCGGCTTTCCACGGTGAGTTGCGAAGTGCGGTGTTATCTGCTCCTCTCAGGTACGTTATCCAGTTAAGCCACCCCTTGAATGACACCCTCTCTGTCTCCTTCCATTTGGAGACCACTATTTTAACTGCCGAGATCAACAAGAGGTCTAGAAGATCCCTGTCCTGTTGTGAGGTCAGGTTAGTGGTTATAAACACCGTGGTGAGAGAGGAGAAATCTGATTTTAGTGTGCATCCCAGCAATTTTTTTAATAAAAGTAAATACTTCCTCCCAGAAGATTTTAACTTTAGGGCAGCGGAAGATGAAGTGCTCCAAGTCCCCTTTTTCGCTCTCACAGTTCCAGCATAAGTTATTTTCTCTAAGGCCTAGTGCGCTAGTCCCGCCAGGGTCCAGTATGTTTTGTGCAGTAGCCAGAATTTTGTCTGGGCCAGAACTGGTGCTATCTTGTTCCTTGATGGGGAGGCCCATAGGAGTTCCAGTTCTTGTTTGCTCGGTGTGGTATTGTGCTCTTTTGTCCAGTACTCTGCTAGCTTCTCATTTATTTTGGGAATTGTGGGGTGCAACAGTTTATACAGGTGCGGTACTTGGTGTCCTACTCTATTGACCCTGGGCATGATGGTATGATTGATGGTTTGTGCCTGGCTAGGTTCGCCTTCGTTAGAGCTGTTTTAATTTTTAGGAAGCTGTATAGTTCGATGTCTGCAAAGTTGTGTCTCTCTTTTAGTGTGCTGAATGGTGTGGGGTTATCCCCCTCATCTAGTTGGGCTGGGAATGAGATCCCCATCTTCCTCCAAGCCTCTATGGCTAGCGGCTTCCCTTTGTAACTGATCTGGTTATTCGCCCATAGGGACTCCCACTTTGAGCCATTATCCTGTATTCCATTTTCTTATCAACTTTGAGCAGGGCCGCTTTTGTGTTCCTGAATATAGGGTTGGTGATGTGTGCGTGTTCATTGGCTGTGAGTAGAGCCATTGGTTCAAGGTTGTCTAAGTTGGCTCGTTCTACTTGTAACCATACCGGTGTGTATTCTCGAGGGGGTGACAGCCAGTATGCGCCTTAATTAGCTATGAATGCTGCTTGGAATGATCTGAAGTCTGCTAGGTTCTGTCCCCCTAGTTTTTTATCTAATTTTAGTTTTTTCAGGCTAATCCTGGGTCTTTTGTCTCTTCATATAAATGTATTAATTAATTTGTCTAGTTTGCAGTGGAAGTCATCTGTAAGGATGAGCGGTAGCATTCTTAGTAAGTAGTTAACCATCGGTGTGACCATCATCTTGATTGTTTCTACTCTGCCCCACCATGTTATGAATTGGTGACTAGGACTCTAGGAGGGTCTTTGTCTTTTCTAATAGATGGGACTCGTTAATGTCTAGTTTCAATTTCAGGTTGTTGCCGAAATGAATCCCTAGATATTTGATGAACCCTGTCTGCCAGGCCAGCCCCGATCCTCCCAAGGTTTCCTTATGTATATGTATGTTAAGGGGCTTGCACTCTGATTTGTGTTCAATCAGTGCCACTATCGAGTTCTTTGGTTGTTCAGTCACAATGAGGATGTCATCTGCATACGCGGCTAGTTTGACCTCCACTGCGTTGATGCAGACCCCTTTCACTCCCTCATTTACCTTGATGTGCCTGATTAGGAGTTCCATGGCTAACAGGAAGAGTGAGGGGGAGAGAGGGCAGCCCTGTCTTGTGCCTCTTTGCTGGGTGAATGCCTCTGAGGTAGCCACATTGATTACAATGCGCGCCTTGGGGTCTCTGTATAGTGCCATTACCTATGCCTCACCTAGATTAAATGTCTGCATACATTCTTCCAGAAAGTCCCAGGACACTCTGCCAAATGCTTTCTCTGCATCTCGTGTGATGGCCACAGCAGGTTCTTCTGATTTAGAGGTATGTTCTAGTATGTGGCATAGTAATCTAGTGTTGTCGTGCGACATACAGGACTTTAGAAAGCCTATCTGTTCGAAATCAGTTTTGGTAGAATATTTACTAATCTTGTTGCGAGAATTTTCGCATAAATCTTGCAGCCCACATTAATTAGGGATATGGGCCTGTAATTCTTGTTTGTCTTCCTTCGCTAACACGATTATGTTAGCCTCTGACATTGATTGCAATACTAGCCCCTCATTAGCGCAGTGATTGAATACCTTTTTCAGGCTCGGTACCAGAAATGGTAGCAGCGCCTTGTAAAAAGGCAGCTGTGTACTCATCAGGGCCTGGCGCCTTATTGTCCTTCAGGGATCTTACCGCCATCTCTATTTCCGTTACATTTGTGTCTTGCCCCAGCCCCTGTGCCTGGTCATTTGTAATTTTAGAGAGGCACAGTTTGTCTAGATACCCTGCACATCGTTCATGATCTAGGGTTTGGTCTTCCTTATAGAGGTCTTGGTAGTATTCTTGGAATGTATGCAGGATTTGTTTGTGCCTAGTGTGGGTTTTGCTGTGTGTGTCCGTGATAGCTGAGATTGTGAATTGTCTTTGTTTATATTTTAGGTATGAGGCTAGTTGTTTCCCCGCTCTGTTCGCCTCGCATAAGTTAATTGCCTTGTATTTATTTACCTACAGCTCAGGCCTTTCACTCAGTATTCTAAAGTATTCATACTTCTTTTTAGTGAGTTCTTGTAGTGTTGCTGTGTCTTTTGTGTCGCCTGCATGTGTCCCCTCTAGCTTTTGATGTCAAGCTCGAGTTGGGTTAGATGTAGGTTTGTATTTTTGTTGATTTTGGCTTTGATTTTTATTATTGTCCCCCTTACTGTTGCCTTTAGTGTGTCCCAAACGATCCTAGGATCTAGGTCATCGGTATTGTTATGCAGAAGGTAGTAATGTATTGCTTCCTCTGTTCTGGCATTTATTACCTTGGTCTTTCAGGGCATCACTGTTGAACCTCCATCTACAAGGGATGTCCTCGTTGTGGGAACCACAGAGCTTCAAGCTAATGCATGAGTGGTCTGAGACTAGTCTTGGTGCTATGGCTGTGTCTACTATTAAGTGGTTGTGTGTACCTGTGATCAATATGTAATCTATCCTGCTGTATGAGTTGTGTGGGTTGGAGTAAAAGGTGTAGTCTCTAGTGTCTGGGTTTTGGAGTCTCCATGGATCTTTGAGGTTGAAGCTGGTGCACATGTTCTTTAATGTGTTTTGCACAGCCGGGGGCTGGGAGTGGCTATGTGATTGTCTGTCTAACATGTGATTAAGCGCTACCATGAGATCGTTCTGTGGTATGCTTCTCAGCGTTACCCCCTCCCAAAATCCTGGATTGTCTGTGTTCGGGCCATATATGTTTGCCACGTTTATGTCTTTCTCCCCTCTTTTATAATGGGTTATCAGAGTCCTCCCCTCATCACCGTGGTATTGTGCCTCTATTGTTAGTTTGGAGTTTCTTGTTATCACCGCACGTTTCTTTCCAACTGATGGTGAGCATGCTACTTGGGCTATCCATTTGGCTTTCATTCTCCCGGAGTCCTCTAGAGATAGCTTTCTTTCCTGCAGTAGGATAATATCACCTTTGGTCTTAGCTAGGTAGTCCAGAATTTTCCTCCTTTTGACTGGGTGCTTGAGGCCTTTTGCGTTAAGGGAGACTATTTTTAAGTTAGCTGCCAAGGTTTGTCTGTTAGGCTGTGTCATAGATCCTGGGTGCGTTCGCTATACTGCATTGTGTTTTACTCTCCTTTACATGACTAGAACGTGCCTGTATCCTGTTTGGACTCACAATGTATTTTGGGGGATTTGACCTCTCGTTATAAGGTCAAGGGGATCAGAGTGAAAAGAAGTAGGACAGAAAAACAAGACAAACATTTCCCCCCCCTTCCCTCCCTCTTCACCCTCCTCTCCCTCCCCCCTCTACATATTCTCGTGTGTAGGACATGCGACGACAAGATCACCAAACCATCCCCCGGGCGATATCTCTAGTGTGGCATGTATATTTTATCCCACAAGCTGCTTTTTATGGACTTGGGAAGGCTACTGTGTACCATATTGTCCCCTTTGTACATACACAGCATAAGTCAATGCTTTGTTAATCTCTGTACCTCCCCTCCACCTTCCTCCCCTTTCACATACAAAAGGATATGAAGTCCGAGATCTGTCGGAATTAGTTTGGCTAAGTTTTGGTACCGGCAGTCTCTTCAAGTGATAGATAGAGGGACTGCTGGTGTCTTCTTTGTGGATATTTCGAGTCTTGAGGTAGTTAGGCTTTGACTCTTCGAGTTTCTCCTTCTGATTGGGTGAGTCTGATTTCGTGAGTCTTGTCCATTGGTTGTCCCTGCCGTAGCAATGTCCGTTTTCCTGAGCCAGGTCATTGTTTGACACTTTGCGATCGTTCAGCAACGCATTTGAGGTAGTTAGTGTTTACTCTGAGGTAGTAGTTGGTGCATATCCCGGAGTGGCCTTCTTGGTTTCTGTACGCGGTGTAGCTTCCGTTTTCATAGGTGGGCTCCATGTGCTTATTCCCCTGTCTGCTCAGGTGACGCTCTTCTCTTGCTTGTTGTTGCTTGCGACGTTTCCATCTCTTGTTGTGGTGGGCCATCCAGATATCTTGCTAGGGCTCTCGGGTCGTCAAAGAACTGTGTTCTGCCTCTGTCGCTTATCCAGAACCTTTTAGGACCAGAGAATGAGCATAGGATATTTCTCATCCCCATTTGATCTCTTTCAGCTAGGAAACCCTTCTTGATATCCACTGACGGTTTTGAGTAGTCCAGTGTCAGGATTATCTTCTGTCCATTACATGCAATGTTTTGGTTCTCCCTTACTGTTGCGAATATAGCTTCAGTATGGTGCGATCTTAATGGTTTGCAAATTATTGGGCGGGTCCCGCTTTGGTGGATGTTTTGAACACCTGTACCCTGTAGGCCTTATCCAGTTCGAAGAGTTGGTCGAATTTGATATTCGTGATTTGTGATTTGGGGATCATTTCCTCGATGGGGGCAAGGCAGGAGCCTGCTTTATCTTCCTCTCCCTCCGGCTCTCCTATAATTTTGGTTCTCCACTGAGAACCACAAATATTTTATACACAATATTCCAATTTAAACTATTTTGTTAAAAAGATTCATTCTAGTACAAAGTTAGAAATGGTCCTAAATATGTATAAAAATTGTAGCAAACAAATTTGTTAGGCAGCGCTTTACATATAATAATCAATTCCTGTACTGAATTAATTCCACATTTGGTATAAACTGGTCATAAAAACCTTTTTCTTGCCTTTACCACTGTCGGACCGGTAAACAACAAATGCTCCAAGTCCTGCTCTCCACCAGTACAAAGGTTACAAATAGTACATTCTTTTGGGTGCCACCTAGATGTAATGGTTTTTACAGGAAGTATCCCAAATCGAAGCAGGACAATCAATCTCCTGACCCCATGCTTTAGATTAAAATTGATATACTGTTGGGCTTTCTTAAAAGCTATATATTCTGTAAAATTTTTATATAAAGGCAATTTAAGACAGTGCTGAGAGTCAAGGTCAAAACTAAGTCTTGGAGTAAAGTGCTTTAAAAAGAGTTTCAGCTGTTCAGGTGTCCAAGATAGTAGCATATTGATGTTAACTTCTGATAACTTAAAAGCAGTTAAAGCATTCCTTGAAAATGCATGTTTCGAAGATTCATATTCAAATGTTTCTATTTTAATCAGAAATCGGAGCGTTCCTTCTTCCGCATGGAGGAGATTATATGCCCACCTGATGATATTGGCAATTCCTCGGGCATAGGGGCTGGTTAATGAGTACTCAAGGCGAAGAGCTTCAAATGGTACCGCCTGGGACAACTTTGTTAATTTCCGTAGGATCTTTCCTTCTTTTGGGTCTAAAAAGCTCCATTGGCTTATTGGTATGTATTCGAGTGTGTATGACAGTACTGGTGGAATCTTGGCACTGTATACCTTAAGCAGAGAGGAAAAGTGCCTTTGTCCAGATGCAGCGTATAGCTGTGACAGTGCTCCCACATGCACATCAGATTTCCGGGTCAAATTCAGAGTATGGGACCTATTTTGTAAAGACTTGGTGAAGATTCGACCTAAATAGGTATATTCATTGACTACGTCCACCATTTTTCCCCCTAGGGACCAGTTGAATTTGGTGCTCTTTTTCCTTCCTGAGAATGGAACTATTTTTGTTTTCGCAATGTTTGGTATCAAGTAGTTTTCCTCTGTATAGTTGTGACGTGCCTGGAGGCTTCTTTGCAGACCAAATGGAGTTAGGTCTAATATAATTACGTTGTCTGCATACAACAGGGTATGTATTCTGTGGTTGGCAATTTTTGGTGGAAAGTTGCATATCTGCTGAAAACATTGGGGCATGTCACCGAGGTAAAGGGAAAAAAGTAGGGGAGCAAGAAGGCATCCTTGCCTAAGGCCGTTTGAAGTCAGAATAGGACTAGTTAAACCCTTTTCCCTCCCCATGTGAACCTGACACCAGGTATCTGTAAGTAGTGATGTTGATATATGGAGTAGTTTGTCCGGGATACCCATTTTCCTGAGTTTTCTCCAGAGTGTTCTTCTGTCCACTCTATTGAATGCGGTGGTAAAATCGATAAAAGCAGCATACACAACCTGGGTTTTTACTGTCACGTATTTATCTAAGATGGTTTGCAACACAGCAATATTGTCAGTGACCGAATGCTTTGGCTTAAATCCGGCCTGATATAGAGGAATTAGTCCAGAAGGGAAGGCCCAGTCTTTAAGATGGTCTAAAACTGTTGTTGTAAAGATCTTTCCTTT
Organism: Lissotriton vulgaris; assembly: GCF_964263255.1. Lineage (NCBI taxonomy): Eukaryota > Metazoa > Chordata > Amphibia > Caudata > Salamandridae > Lissotriton > Lissotriton vulgaris. Next base: position 85,783 of record NW_028247738.1, on the reverse strand, counting down.
TTTTTTTTTTTTATATTTTTATTAAGATGTTTTGCAATTATATATACAGGGCACGACAATATTAATGAAAAAAAAGAAAAATAAATGCATGACATTGAGGAAGAACAACCAATAAAACATCAACAGGCGAGATAAAGAAGGCAACTTCCAATTAAAACAAAGGAGTAAGGTAATTTGATCCAAAATGTTATTCCAGATTGAATAACCTAAGTGTAATCAAACAGAGTTATCCTTTCCTAATCTTTCCGCCCAGTCAAATAAATGTCTCCCATTATAACCAACATACCCATTTATATCTCATATATGAACCTCATTTAACCAAATTTCAGACAAACCTCATTTTTAAACTGTTAAATCATCTTTCCACCGCGTTATAGGATACCATATTATCTTGCCTAGCTTCCTTCCCCTTTTTCCCTTCCTTGCATAAATCTCTTTCTCCACATTGTATGTTGTTAATAACTTAGCCAGCCATTTATGAAAAGTAGGTGGTATAGGGTCAATCCATGCAGAGGCTATACATAATCTCATAACAGATATTGTAACAAATAGAAATTCCCTCCCACAAAATGGTCGTACATCCTCAACATTGACTCCTAATAAAATAGTTCCTGGAGTTAACACAATTTCAGTTCCTAGAATATTGTTTATGAAACGTTCAATGTCTTTTTTTAGTAAGTCTAGATGAGGGCATGTAGCAAATACATGTTGTAAATCAGCATCGAAGCTTCCACACCTATAGCAGTTAATACCCACTGTACCTCCCCATTGTGCTATTTTAGCGGGTGTAAAATATAAATGATATAGTGTTTTATAATGTTGCGCCTGCAATGGTGCTGAACATAACTTAGAATAACCCTTTTCTAAAGAGATACCAAAACTTTCGGAACTAATATTAAGATTATCCTTCCATTTTTCGCTCCATTTTTGGTAGTCGTCCTGTTTTGATTTTATCAGTTCAGCATATAGCCTTTTAATTGTGCAATCTTGCCCCCCTTGAATTATCTCCATAATTGAGTTACGCCTAAATCCCAAAACGCCTCCTTTTTTGTTCAGAAGAAAACTCCTAATTTGTAAATATTTAAAGAATTGCCTAGTTTCTAGGTTAAATCTAGCTTGTAAATCTGATCTGAGAATTGAAGAATCCCCTGGTCCCCCTTTACATCCCCTATAGTTCTAATTCCCCTGATTTCCCACTCTGCAAATATAGGTCCCGAGAAGATATCTTTTGGGAGATTTAGATTATGTGAGAGTCTAGTGTACGAATTATATTTCCCCAAACCTATTTTTTTAGCGAAGCTTTTCCAGATTTCATATGCTGCTATAAGCGTCTTAAACTTTGTCCTCTTATAATAGCTGGCCTCTGTGAATTTCAGCAAAACATCCTTCACTTCTATTCCCAAGGTTAATCCATAGATTGCTAGTGATCCGAATTTGCTCCACTCTTCTGATTCTTCCCCTCCCAGCATACCAATCATATTCTGTAGAGCCGCCGCCCAGTAATAAGATTTTAAGTCTGGAACTCCCCAGCCTCCCCTTTCTCTCGGCAGTGTCAAGAATCTAAGGGCTCTTCTCGTTTTTCCCTTTGCCCAAATGAATCTATTTATTATACACTCCAGTTTTTTAAATATTTTACCATCAAATAATAAAGGTATTGCTCTAAATAAATATAACATTTTTGGGAGTATCAACATTTTTACTATATTCGTCCGTCCCACTATTGACAAATACAACTTATCCCACCTATCCAAGTCTTTCTCTACTTTCTTAATCAAAGGATTGATATTCTTTTCTACTAAGATATCCAGGTCTGGCATTATGATAACCCCTAAGTGCGTGCCTTCCTGCACCACTCGATTGTCTATACACGGGGTAAATGAATTTTTTATTATCTGTGTTTTAGATGTATTTAATTTATACCCCGATATCTTTCCAAATTTCATCGCCTCAAGTTCAAGGTGTTCTATAGATTCAGAGGGATTTGGAGAGATTACAGCAATGTCATCTGCGTAAGCTAAAATTTTGCACTGCCCGATGAGTGTTGTTAAAGGTGCTATCATCTCAGATGTCTCTATTCTGCGTATTAATGGGTCCATATATATGGCAAACAATAACGGTGAGCAAGGGCACCCTTGTCTAGTCCCTCTTTTTATTTGGAATTGGCCCGTATTTCCACCATTCACTCGTACAGTTGCTACCGGTTTTAGATAAAGAGTTTGTAGGGCTTTAATAAAACCTTGTTTAATACCTGTTCTTGCTAAAGCATACCAAAGATCTTTCCTGTTGCATCCAAAAGGGCTTTCTGCCTATCGTTACCAGGATGCAGCCTTGTACCCTTTTTGTGTATGGGCATTACAATGCTCCCCTTCCAGGATTTGGGGTTTTCCCCCGTAGTGAAAATATAGTTGAAAAGGGGAGATAACATCTTACTCCATTCTTTGGGGTTGCATTGTAGGACCTAAATCGGAATTTGGTCAGGACCCGTTGCTCCTGTCGTTCTCGCCTTTTTTATATGTAGCTCAATTGAAAAAGGACTAGTTGCTCCGGTATTTAAGGGTTTTAATTCTAGGCTCCTAACAAAATTATAGCTCATTTCTGAGTTAGTATTTAGTTTATATAAATTGACAAGATAGAGTTCCCATTCTGTTGGAGGCACCGGGATAGCTTGTAATGCTTTTTTCGTACCTGTTTCTTTAGCGATTATGTTCCAATAGGCACGTCGATTATTTTGTTTTGCTGCTAGCTGCAAGTCTACCCAGTTTTTATCTTGAATTATTCTCTTGTTTATTTTCTTTTTCTCTCCTACATTGATTTTTCAGTTTATTGATTTCTAACTGTTTGGATGCTGTTTTCTCTAGAAACTGTGCTCTTATCAGTTTATTTAGTTGTTTTGTATTGGTAGCTAGCTTTGATTTTTTGTTTTGATTCTTTGTTGTTCTCGATTGCATCAACTTTTCGTGTAATTTTTGTGTTAGCTTTTTGATAATCATTTCAAAATTTGTTATCGGATTTGTAGAATGAATTACCTGCAAGAGTAGCGTTGAATCAATTATGGTGACTATTTTATTGAGTGTAGCTGAATTCCAATGAATCCGTCTTTGGACTGGGTTTACCAGAACTGTGCTGTGGCTATACATAATTTGATTTGAGAGGGAACGTTGTATTTTCCACTCTGTACTTGCTCGTAATATAGCATGATCACTACCATGAACAAAATCAATTTTCAGTTGTGAGATTGTTCCAAACAGATCGTAGCTACTGATCATGTAGTCCAAGAATGAGGAACTACAATTTCCTTGTCTTGTATTTGAGGCAGAAATGTCTCCTTCTACATTGCCATTTAATAATATTCCATTTAACATGGGGAGTGATGCTATTAGGATCTTTCCTCTTTTATCCGCCTTATTTTCTTTAGGAAATAATGGAATGGAGATTCCCAGGACCTCTTCTTTGTGCCAGTTTGCCCATTTCAGTAATACGTCATTAGATATTTTCCCATTGAAGTCACCCATATAGAAAAGCGATGGATAGCCTTGCTTTTCTATTGTTTGTTCGATGTCTTCTAAGATTTCAATAGCGAGTTCGTCCATTTTTCCTCCAGGGGGGATATAGATATTGTAGATTAGTAGATCTTTTAAAGTTTCTAGAGGATTTGTCCCGAACTTGATCTTAATACATTGGTGATTATTTGAGTTGGTTGGAATTATTTCTTGGGCCCATTTGTAGTCTTCATTTAACAAAATCGCTATCCCACCTTTCGCATGTCGCCGATCAACCTGCTATGCAGGAATATCATATACAAAATATTTCTCTTGATTAAAATTTTGTGTAGACCAAGTTTCTTTAAGGGCCACTATAGCTGGAGAGTTTTTTGTTATTTCGTCCATTTTTTCTTTAGTTTTCCCTGCAATGTTCCAAGAGGAGATCGTCAAACCTATGCTAAATAGAGGAATTGTTGTCCTTAATTTGTTTATTGCTGTTCAGGGTCTCAGAGATCCAGGCCCATGAATTATCCATCTTTGTTGTTTCCTTACTAAGGGTATTTTTGCTCCAGATTTCTCTTTCGCCATTCTTTATGGAAACAATTATATTTTCTGCAACGTAGTCTAGGGGATTTTTCATGTTGTTACAAGAATGCTTTGATCGCTGCGTTTTAAGGTCTTCTTCTATTATTTGTTTCTTTTGAACATCGTGCTTTAGTACTGGGGCCAGATCATAACCATATTTGTGGAGAATATTACTCTCTTTCAATATAATTCCTGGTATTACTGGAGACCAGAATTCTACAATCGCTATTGTTGTTTTAGTTTTTTCCGGGAACGTAACAAATTTTATTTCGTTTCGCGCTAGGGACTGTAACGGCTGAATCTTTCATAGCAGACTAATACTGCGATTGCGATTAAGTGGAGCTTCACCTGAAGGGAATAATTCTGTGAATTCCAGATAATTAGGCCTGATCTCCTCTGCTTGTAAATCCTTTTTCTGAGTAGAGAAAGTTCTTTTTGGGGTCTCTCTTACTACCGGGCTTGTGAGTCCGTATCCTACCGGTAAGAAATTTGTTGCATGTGGGTTTAGTTTGCTAAGTTGGTCAAAGTTTTTTTGTTTGATTTTCACCGGCGATTTTTGCTCCCTTATCTTCGGAGTTTGGGGCCTTTCTGGTCTTTCCTCTTTATCTAGTACTCCCATTGGTAAAAGGGGATTGTTCTGGACTCCTATTTTACGGCGCTTTCTTTTTCTCAATTCTTCTTAACGCCTTTCTCCTTTTCAGTTTAGTCATCTTTTGTTTTCTTTTGCCTTTTGTACTTTCTGTACCCTGTGTATCATCATTAGATAGCTCGGTCTCAGCAGTTGTTTTAAGATGAGATAATACAGAACTGTTCAAAATGGATTTGGGTTTACTTTTTGTAAAAATTGGATAATAAGCTACAGACTGATGGTGCATCTCTAATTTGGTTTCCTCCTTAAAACGTTTTTTAAGAGAATATATCTGGTTATAATCCTGCTTACCCTTAGATTCCTTAGATAATTTCCTTCCAGTTTGGGTTGCAATTTCTTTTGTTGGGGGAAAGGCGTTTTTATTATTTCATCTTTTGAATTTTGAGGGTTTTCCCCTTAACATTTGCAGCAGACTCCCATTGTTAGTGTTGGTTTTGTTTGCTATTTCTTCCTTTTTTCCTCTACTAGATAATTTAGCATTCCAATTTGGGTATCAAGCATTTTGTCAGAATTTTCCAATATGTTCCCTAGATGAGTAAGAACTGATTCCAGGATGTTTTGTAGAGTAAACAGAGATTTGGATACCGGGGTGTAGTTGTTAGAGAGGCCTTTATTTTTTAAAAGAGAGAGATCTGGTGATTTTTCAAGGAATCCCTCTAGGTCTGATGGTTTTTGTAGAGTACTATTCTGGATGTTTTGGGTCTCCTTTTGGGGTTCTGTGTGAAATATCAGGTCTTTGATGTTAATATGTGGACAGGTAATTTTATATTCTTGAGATAATTGTATTTTAGATGATTCCTGTATCATTGATCCTGATACAATAGAATTCTGTATTGACTCCTCCAGATCAATTAAGATGCTTTTTTCTGGAACCTCTGGTATTCTTTAATTTTGAGTTTGAGTTTGATGTATTTCATCCTTTCCAACCTCTTTTTTCCCTTTTTCTTCCGGGATTATCTGATGATCTTTTGGTGATTGCCCCTGATCATCTAGGTTTAATTTTAAGAAATACTTTTTTATCTTTTTTTATTTTTAACTATTTTTTCTAATTGCCTCTTCCGTTCCCATCCTCTTCATGAAGATGGTTCTTGATCTTAGTATTTTATAAGCCATTACAATATAGAAGATCTACTGGCCCCTGTTGTCTCCTATTTTTGGATCCAATGTTAGTGCAAATACTCTTGCCTACTTCCAGTATACACAGCCAGAGAGGTTAGGTTCCAAAGTGCCAGAAAACCGGTGCGCCGCTCATGCATCACCGAAACTGGCAACCTGTTCCTGTCCCTAACTCTGTTTCTTATGTAGTTATAGATTTTCCACGGGCTTGAGACATTAGTTACAAATCATTCGTTACTTGGTTTTTAGTGCCACTGGTTACTCCTGCTGCTAGGCGATCCTGTTAACTTAAGGCCAGCTTTACTCTGAGGTTTTTATTACACAACCTGAGCCTTAGTAAGCAGTATAGTGAGTACGAGTGGCCACTTAGGTGAAATTGTGTAGTGAGTACACGTGGTAACTTAGAGGAGATTAAAAAGACGCTCCTTACAGTATTTTCACAGAGTCCTTGCTCTACTGCATTCAAAGGAGGGAATTGCAGCTCCACAGGGACAATAACAATCAGATTCGCTTAATAACACCTTGCAGAGGAAGCACTGTCACTTATAGCCCTTCCTGTAAACAGGATCTCATGCCGCAATTTGGGGTCCTATGCTGCGTCACCAGGCTTCACCCGGGCCTATTCTCAGCCCGCTTTATGTACGTGTAATCCTCGCAGCTTCAGTCACGTACCTGGCACCTCTTGTGGGTCCTGCTGCGTCCTAGGGACCTTTGCAGCTTGGGCTGTACCTGGCCACACCTGAGATACTGCTCGCAGCTCCTGCTGCACCCAGGGAGCCCTCGCGGCTTTGCTGCACCCGAAGCACCCCTAGCGGCTTCTGCCGCATCCAGGGGGATCTTGCGGCTCCAGCCGCACTCGGTGCACAGCTCGTGGCTCCTACCGCGACTGGGGGGACTCTCGCAGTTTCGGGCGCACCTGAGGCACCCAAATATTACACGCAGCTCCTGCCACGCCCGGGGAGCCCTCGCAGCTTTTAGCCGGACCGGGGTCTGCACTCGTGGCTTCTGCCGTGTCCGAGGGGCTCTCGCAGGGGCTCTCGCGGTTCCGGCCTCTCGCGGCTCTCGAGATTTCCGCCCGCTCCCGAGACACAGCTCGAGGCTCCTACCGCATCCAGGGGGAGCCCTTGTGGCTTCAGTCACACCCGGAGCACCACTCGCGGCTCCTGTCGGCGTCTTCTTCGATCCTTACTCGATCTTTGTTTGCTCGTTTGCTCATTTGCCCCTTCAGCGACATAGAGGAAACGCCTCCTCGACATTCATTCTGTGGTCTGACTCAAACTCTTAGAAAGTAGTCACTGATTCTCTGTTCGGCTACCGCAATTCTATTGTTTGCTGCATGTATGTCAGCTCTTACCACTGCTGGTTCAAGCTGTATTGCTTTGGTAGTGTGTTTCGTCATTTTAGCTAGGTCGTGGACCTCGGCTAGCTTTTTGAGGATCAACTCCAGTGTGCTGCTCATGTCTGTTTTTTGTTTGATCGGGGAGTCTGTTAGTATGTCCCCCCTGTTCCTTTTTTGCTGTTGTTGATTTTTTCCTTCGTTCCCCGCCATCGTCGCCAGACCTCTCCTCGCCTGATGGAGTTCGAATCTAACCCCTCCCCTTTTGGTGTTCGATTGTGCCTTGTCCTCCCCCAAGTGTCTCTGTTGTTGTGTCTGTTATTGTCTTAAGCTCCATTTGGGTGGTTCGTTCGAGGTTATGCAAGCCGGAAGTTCTTTTGTCAGGAGGAGGTAGCGCTTTGCGTGGCTGTTGTCTGCGGGATTTGGACGTCCTCCCCCATGCTCGCTGCAGAGTTTTGTTGTTTGTAAAAGCGCCACCTCTGTTGTGTGGGTGCTCTGGACTCTCCCCCAGACTGTTCCTGATTCAGGTCTTTCCTTACTTGTTGTGCCTCCTCCTTGCTTCTTGACTTATTTGGCTGTCGTTCCTGGCCCTACCCGGTGACCGCCTACTCTGTGCTGTGTAGCCGTGCATTTCAGGGGCTTGGCCCTTGATGCCTATAGAGCTGTCTTGGTGCCGCATTGCTTACTGACCGCTGGTGCATGGGTTAGCCATGGGCTACTTTGTGGGCTAGTAGTGACTCTTGGCCACTGTGAGGGCTTGTTTGGCTGCAGTGCCTCTTTTACCTTGCGTTTAGGCGTCTATCCGTCGCTCACTTGAGGCCATCCAGCAGACCCTCCACAAAAACATAGCTCCCCTCAGGAAAAATTTCCACCACCAAAGGCTGAAAAGGGAACCCTAGATAAACCCAGATTAGCACTCCTCTGACAAGCCCGGAGTATCTAGTGCTATAACACTGTCTGCACCCTTTCTTTTGTAAGCGGACATCCTCCCCACTACAATGTGTCTCCTGCAACAGCGTGATATGTGTTCCATGTCAATGTAGGTATTTCTGTACCAGATGCTGCTTTCGCAATGTCCCCATCCTCCATAGGTTCCACGTGATAACCCTAAGGTTCGTCATCCGGTGGATAATAAGCAGTGCCGGTGGAGAGCTCGTGCCCATGCGCTGTTTGTCTGGTGCCCTGCATAACCACAACAAATGAAGTTCCCAACTCTCCTCCCAGGGTAGGCACCAACAGGCAGTCACCCAAACAATAAACCAACAGACCCATTCCAAATGATTTTTCCACCAGTGCTCCACCCAAGCTCCCTCTGTCTAAGAGAGATGAGTAGGATATCCGGAGGTAAGAGAGAAGAAAAGGAAAGGAAGGGGGCAACCAGCTGCTAAGGGCAGAGCCCTAACCCTCACTACACCAGGAGACCAAACCCCTAGAAGGAAGAAGTGAGCCCATGAGCCATCTACAAATGCTGTGTAATCCGATCCATGTTAGCACCGACATGTTACAGTAAGGACAAGAGTAATCTTAGCAAACAATTGCACCCATAGTTAAGAGCTCAGCAAAAGAAACCAGGCAGGCGTATCGACAACATTGCCATTTGAGCAACAGTAGGTGGTCAGATCATAGGGTGTGCAGTTTGCTGGGTGGCAATTGGCAGAATAAGTGAGGTGGTGCTGCTGGGCGAGTCAGGCGAGCTGGTGCCTGAGCGGGAGTCATTAGGGGCAGGGGGGAGCAGTGCTCTCTCATTAGTAGTGACACATCCGACAGTATGCACTGCTGCTGATCTCGCATATGCTCTAGGGAGTGAGCCTCCTCAGTGCGGGATCTTGCATTCCCCCATCACGCTCTCTTCCAGTGCGCCATCTCCTCTGTGTCCCAGTTCGCCGGCTTGGTGTGGCAGGGGAAGACGATTCATATCATCTTTGTTCTACCCAATTCCAGGCATGCGTAGGCTCCGTTAAGAAGTAGCCTATTTGGTTGGCTACCACTTTGAGCTTCACTGGGTATAGCAGTGAATACTTGAGGTCAACCTCCCTCAAATGTTTTTTAACGCCTAAAAATGATGCTCTTTTATGCTGCACCACCAGTGTAATGTACGGAAAATGTTGATGCAGGCAATCTTGTAGTGCAGGGGACCAGTGCACCTGACCACCCTCAGGATTGTTTCTTTGTTTTTAAAGTTCAATAGGTGAAGCACCACCGGCCTATGGAGAGATACCGGTGACAATCGTCTCCCAGGGACTCTGTGTGCTCTTTCAATCTGATTTTGTGAGGTGAGAGGTGTTGGAGGCAACACCTGCGCCTGCCACTGTTCAAAAAATTAGACTGGGTCCGGGCCCTCCGGTCCCTCCAGGAGCCCGACAACTCGAAAATTGCCCTCAGAGTCCTCAGCCCTATCCTCCTGCTCCTGCACTCTGGTTCAACAATGTACAAATGTGCCACTCCATGGCCTTCACATTAGGTTGCAGTCCCCAAGGACGCTCTCCATCTGCATAACTCAGTCAGCTAGCTTCTTCCGGTCAGTCCGTAATGGATTCAGATCTAATGCCACTGCGTCTTTGCGACCACACAAATCGTGTCGCCTCTCTGCAATGGCCATCAGAATTGTATCAATCTTGTCACCTGTGGATGGTATGCCAGATCCATCTTCCCACTCACCTGGGGAGTCCACCTCCTGGCAGCCCAGGGAATATGGCCTAGATCCCCCTCACCGCCCCATGTCCCAGAGCAAACAAACCAGCCAGTCCTCTGACAGGGGGGCAGCAGAATAGTCAATCCACCTCCAGGCCACTCAACCGAATGCACTTCTAGGCGGCACGCCACTGCAGACCCAGAGGCTTCACTCCCTTGATCACAATTCGAACCCGCTAGGAGGGATTCAAGACACCAACACAGGCTGTGACAGCAGCACAGCGGGGGTCCAGAGGGGTCAAAAGAGGGTTACTGAACCCCAGGCTCAGCCACTACGATAGCCCAGAGCTGACCTGTAGTGACAGTCATGTTGCCATCAGCTGCACCCTGCTGTGACACCAAGCAGGGGCCCCAAAAGGCAGGTGGCGCCATGTTCAAGGTGCCCCTCCTGGGCTCACCACATCCTCTCCGGGCCTCACCGGGCCTCACCGGAGGGGGGACAAAGAGGAGGAGGCCAGATCCGCTATTCCTCCTCCCTGCACCACGGTTCTAAAGTGGGCTTCCTAGCAGCAAAGCTGCACAGAGGTGGGGGGGCCAAGGGACACAAGCAGCTCCAATTCACCGCCCTCCAGGGCTCCAACAGGGTCCAGAGGGCATCAGGAATTCTCTGGCGTACTCACAGGCCAGAGCCCAATCTGCCTCAGGCCCCCCTGCTCTGGTCTCTATCATCAAAAGTGGTCCACCAGGGCTGCACTCACTGCCTATATCCGGCCGTTGGGTTTTCTCTTCGGTTTCCGCTCCAAACAAGGTTCAGCAGCTATCGGGCTGCGCAGGTGGGTGGTGCAGTTCCACGCTAACTGCAGGCCTTTACTGATAGCTGCCCCTCCGTGGCAAAAGTGGCAGGCTCTGTAGGACACAACCAGGGTAGGATGCGGCGCGGCAGCCACGCCAAATTCAACACCAGCTGAGCGGGGAGGGGAAGAAGGACCCCTCCCGAGCCAGGAGAGGGCCGCCGCTCAATATCCTACTCCACTGCGGCGGGTCCGTCCAGATCACACCAGCCCACAATCAGCAGCTACTAGGCCCCGCTCTGTCACTGCAAGCCCATTGTGCTCCCGGCAACAGTGTGCTGCTTTATGGGTTCCCTCAGGCTCCAGGGGTGCTGCCTTGTACCCTTGAGAGGATGTGCTAGCTTGGCAGGATGGTTGGCTCCGGATCCCGTATCAGGGTCGAGAGCTCATTCAGCTCACATCCCCCATCTTGCCTCTGCTGGCCATGCCCAAGTAATCCTCAAGATTAACGCAAATTTTATGAGTACTTTAGAGATGTAACTGACAAAAGTGTGTATTAATATTGTGTTAAGTGATAACAAATTACATGTTTTTGCTGATTTGTTTAATATTACACACATGACACTAATATTTTAAGACTTGCCATTTATAACTGCTGAAGTATATGCTAGAGGTATGGCTAATTTGCTTGTAGACATAATGTAACCTGTGTATTGTTAATTTAGCCTAACTGCAGTCCTGAAAGTCATTCTCAATGTATTTTTCTGCTATTGTTTGAATTCGCATTTGCTCGCCATGTGGAATGTTGCAAGTATCGTGTGTTCCCACTGCAGGTGGACAAAGCTTTAGTAGTTGAGAGAAAGAGTTATTGTTCCTAGTAGATAGAGAAGAGAAGAAATGTGGTAACGGATGGGGGCCGAGTTTTCATGAGAGAAGGAGATGACACCAAGGACTTCTGAAATACCCCAACGTTTGAACATCTTGGCGGAGAATGTAAGCAGGAGGATGCTGGAATAATGGGAAAATACTAGTAACACTATGGGAGATGCCTTAATTCAGTGAATATTTATGTTGTAACGTTGTTAAGGACAGCTGACACTTTTGCTTTAGAACGCCTTGAGGTACAGGCCTTATCTTTGGCTTTGTAGCTACATGACCCTGGTTGGCGCACTTCTTAGTAGGGCTTTAACGGCTGACACTTCTTTCCATATTTGCTGAAACTTGCTTTAGATTAAGATTTCCATTTTAAGGTAGTGTGGAGAAAGTCAGGAATTTGTAGGGCTTATGCATGAAATTGTAATGCAATCTAATGTGCATTTTTGTCTCCTGATAACATATGTTGCAGTTATAGAGTTAGTTGTTTTCTTTTTGTTATGTAGGGTGAATCGGTTCCGGAGATTTGGCTTCATCCTATATACTTTGTTCTTTGTACTTTTACCACATAATGCTGAGGTTGGTGTACATTAATCTGTTTCAGAATTTGAAATAAACAAACTAACCTGAATGTCGCAGTTGACCTGAGTCCTTACTTAGTAGTTTAAATACTTTGAAAGCTAGATATTATGAAACGAGTTTTCTCTTTACATCCCATGCTGCATAACAAGAACCATCGGCCAGATCATTAAGGCGTATGGGTTACAGCTTTCTCAACTCTTCTCTTTCTTACCTCCATCACCTTCCCCTTCCATTTTTTATTGGCACAGAGTTAAAGAGGATGGGTGACAGGGGGCCACACAATATGGTTTTGACCATGGCGTTGTTGGCCAAAGGTCAGCTCTGACTTGGAGTGGAGAAGTGTGGCTCACTAGTTAGAGGAGGCATACCCTGAAGCAGAGGTCAGACCCGGGACCAGGGTTCAATTCCCGATGCAGCAGGGTCTTGAGCCCAATTTCTCGCTTCGGTGCCCACTCTAAGCACGGGTTCACACTATGCAGCTCTGGGCATTAAGCTTGCTTAATCTCCACAACCGCCCCCCCGCAGCGGGATGCCTGGCTTTCACCTTGGGGATGCCCAGTACGGGTTATCTCACAGGGAAAAGCCAGGACGGGTTCCCAATGCAAGCGCCGAGATGCCCTAGGGTAAGTCGAGCGCTATATAAAAACATACATACATACACACTTTACTCACAAACTAAGGGGCATATTATCAAGGACAGGCGATACATTATCGCCGCTTTTATCAGCAGGAAACTGCCGATAAATCCAATCGAAGCCCATGTTAGATGTGAACACATCTAACATGGTCTTCGATTGGAATTCATAGAGCATATTATCAAGGCCATTATCGCCGCTTTATCGGCAGTTTCCTGCCAATAAAAGCGACGATAATGTATCGCCTGTCCCTGATAATATGCCCCTTAGTTTGTGATAGCTCTTTGTGCTCCAACACTATCAAAGCTCACCAGCCTCAGTGTGTGCAAACCACTGAGCAAGCGAATCAACCAGGACAACTGTAACCCCAATCTATCAAGGTTTTGTATGTGCCCACCATCTGTTTTTTCCCAGTTTGGGGTTTTACTTCGCAGACTGTTACTTGTAATCATGCATTTATAATGTAAAATGCAGATTTACAAGTACCAGAATTCGAAGTAAAAAAAAAAGGTGCATGGTGGGTCTCCTCTGAGAAAGTGCATTTTAATGTGATATGAGCTATCCGCCTAATGGTGCAGCCTGCCCACTACACTCGATAATACTTGTATGATGTTTACCGCTAAATCTATGAAAAAACGAACAGCTTTAAGTTAGGAATCTTTTTTTACCAAAAACAAAATGGACTGGGACATACTGAAATCAATCCAAAAGCAAGATTTAGTCTAGCAAAATGAATGCTGCATTTTATTTCTTGCTAAGGTCTGATAATACACTATGTCCACGGCCGACCTTTTCATCAGTTTTGAGTTAGGAAAGCCAGGACTGATAAGTGCTTGCGTTGAGGTAAGTGTTGTAATTATGAAAGGACAGAGAGTCACGGCTTGATGCAAGTACCATCTCATAGGCTTTCGGGCTACAGGGCATGCATTCAGATGAAATGACACAATAAAACTGGAAAAGAGGACATCTGAAAAGAACATCAGTGGGTGGAAAAAAAATCAAGTTGCATAAGCGTGCTTTTTGTGCTTTTTTTCTCCTTGAGTCGTCACTGCCAGACAGAACACTGCAAAAAAAGTAGTTCTTTATTTAATTTATATTTGCAAAGAGAAATCCCAGTGACAAAAAGCTTTTGTGGCCTCTGCTAGCAAACTAATGATTATACAGACCTTCAGAGAGATACCTTGACAGAGGCACAGAAAAAGAGGCATGAGCTCAGTAAATCCATCCGCATAGCTACATCGCAAATGACACAAAATGTAAAATTCTGTTTGCGCGTTGATTACATCAGAGTACCTTTTGCAAATACCTTTTGCTTCCTTTACATAGTAGAGATGATCAAACAAAAGATGCGGAGACATGAGCCTTCCACCAAGCGGTGGCTCCTCCACTAAGGCGGAGGAGCGTGTCCCCCTCCCCCCACCTGACAGCAGCCTCCAAAACATGAAAAACAAAACACTAATAAAAAAGGTTTGTTATCGTTTTATTTTACAAGTTCTAGGCTGATCCAAGTCTTGAGGGTGGGGCCATCGTGGGGCAGTCACCAGGAAGAATGGTAGGTGCACTGCTATCAGTGCGCATGTCGGTTTGCCTGGCCATCTCAGGACGGCCAAACCAACATGTGCACTGAGATATCTCCAACCCAGCTGCATTGCTGGGTTAGAGACAGCAAAGCACAGGCTCCCTGTCTCCCTGGGAGCGCAAATCAAGGGCGCTCAGGCCAATCCTAACGCTGCTCTCAATGAAAAATGCACTCAGAGGGTATCTTAGAGATGCCCCCTGAAAAATGACCTAACTCTAGTGTCCTGGCTTAGTGGCTGCTCGCAATCTGTCACCACCAGACATGTTTCTGGACCCCTTGGTCGAGAGCCTGCTGCCTTCGGGGGTCTGAAACAATGCACATCCTTGGACGAGGTGCCAAGCCTCCTCCCCCAGGATGGGCAGGGTCCACAAAAGGAGAAGCTTCAAAGGCTTGCCGCCGTTGTGAGCTACCCAGCCTTTGCTGCTTCCAGCAACTGGCTCCCACCGGCTCTGACCCACACTTCCAAGTGAGTAAGGGAAGTGTGCCCACTGTTTGCCAACCCCAGGGAAGCGAGGTGAAGCACAACTCTCAGTCCCCGCCATATTGCAGATGGGGGACCCAGCCAACCGGAGAGAGGCACATGCCCCCCTCCCACTGGAAGGTGGCAAAATAGGGGGTGTACCTACCCCAAGGAAGGGACCCATTGGCCACTACAAGGATGGGCCGCATTGGACCCAACCTTTACTTACCTGTAATGCCCCTAAATGTTTAGGGGCAACCCCAAACCATGCCTCCACAGACAAGAACGAAACCGAAGAAGAGAAGAAGATGGACTGAAGAAGGTGGGCTGAAACTAAGAAGGGGCCACTAACTTGGCCCCAGCCCTACGGGCCTGTCCTAACCTCGAACCTGCTACAGCGAAATCCTGGTGCGTCCTGCAGCAGCTTCAAGAACATGAAGGACCTGCCCTGCCTTCCATAACTAAGACTTTGTCTCCCGTGAGCACCGGATTTGCTCACCCACAGACTTTGCCCAAAATCGTGAGTCTGCACAGCTCTGCACCCGACACCCACGGTCCAAGTTGGAGTGGCCCAACACCATGTGGAGGTCTCCCTGATGACCCTGACCTGGGATCTGGTGATCTCTGACTTGCCTCGAATCTCCAACCAACGCCTGCAGTCTCTTTCTGGAGGATCCCCCCGATAATTACCGGAGCTGGTAAGAAAAACCCGGTGCTTAAAGAAACTCCTGCAGTCGACATCCCACGGCCATGGGTGGCCAACTGACTGTGTTCCAGTGTACCAGCATCCCCAGGAATCCCAACTCACCTCTCCAACTGATGGTCACCTCCAGAAGATCTTGGTCCCCGAGCTTGCAGTCTTTGCTGCTACCGGAGAATCCCCATTAAAATCAACCGGGCACCAGATGCCTAAACAGCACCCTGTACCCAGCCGCCCCTGCACCACTGTGGGTGTACTTTGGGTACTAACTCGGATCCCCGTTTGTCCTGAGCCTAACACCAGGAGCTTTGCTCCCACAACCCTGTAGCATGCTTGTGAGCAGCCACCAACCTGAGGCCCCCTATCCTCCATTACATAACATTGGGCCTCAGCACACTGCACTGGGACACCCTAGTGCCACTGAGGGTGTTTCAAGAGTGCATCCTTGACCCTGGGGGAACCCTGATTCTAACCCCAGAATACCAACTCCCACAAATGACTATTTATCGGTAAACCGATAACTCTATTTCCTCCTGAAGGATTGCATTGACTGCTTTTCTTGAAAATTGTTGTGTGTGTAGAGCTGGTTTGTATGAAACCGTGAAAAACTGCAAATGTAAAAAAAATGATTTACTTACCTTTGTCCCAGTGTAATATCTAGGCATTTCACACTAAGTAGAAAAAATAACTTAAAAAGTAACATACACAGTAATATGTAAAGTAACTGAAAAGTAATTTCGAAACATTGATTTGCCTGTAATTCAATCAACTGCATTTAAATCTGCATTCAGCTGTAAAACATTGCATGAGATTTTGCAAAGTATTTATTTCACTTACCTGCACCAGGCTTGGATTGGCTCTAGAAATAAAATAACTTAATATTTTTGATACAAACAAATTGGTCTGAGTACAGTATTTGAGTGTGTGGCATCATTTGCTGCCTGGGTGTGTACAATAAATGCTTAACACTGCCCTCTGATTAAGCCTGCTTGCCACACTACTGCATACAGACAGTAAGGTGCTATCTACTTTTACATAAGACTACCTTTGGGGTTCCACTGGACTCTGTGCACACTATACTTCATTTTGGTATAGTATATACAGAGCCAGCTTCCTACAGCGGCCATTTTAGGTCACCCTGCCCATGGCTCTGGTTGGTACAGAAAACTTTAGTGTTTACATATCTGGACATTAACAGGACACTTTGAGCTCTTTTATTTTTATTATATTTGGTGAATCACCTGGCTTGCATTGAAAGGCAACGCCTGGTCCCCATTTGACATATTTTAATTTTACATGCTTTATTTATAGTTATCATTTTAACTCTGTGTTTTCTGTCCAGGAGGTGCACTAGGCACTAACAATGGGAACTGATAGTTTAGTTGTCCACCTTCACTTCTGTAGCAATTCTATGCATTTCTCAGCAACATCTGGAGGGCCCCCACTGCTTTAGTGATGAACATCCTTTTAAAGCCACTGTGTGCTCAGCTCTAATTGGAATGGAACGCTTTAGCGTTTCACTGTTTCACTTATCAGGACATTACCAGCAAACTGTGCACTCTTTTATCTTCCTTGTACTTGGTGAGGTGCCCTGGGGTGGCAATTTAAAGTTGTTGTGCCCTTCTACAACCATCCGCGACCTACCTCTTAACTTTTTCGTAAGTTATTCTCACCTGGTTTACCTTAGGTCATGTGTATTGGCCCTCATACCTAAACATTCCCTCTGTTAATTGCTCACTGAAGTCCTCAATTTTTGGTCTCCTCCCCCATGCTTAAAATCAGCCCCTTAATCTTATGTCCAAGATAGATTATAGGAAATAATAGTAATAGCCACCTCTTCTGCACCCAAATTAATGCACACCCTCTCAGTAAACTTGCTACCTAAATGCATGATCTACTGACAAGCCAAAAACATGACCTTCTATTTACAACTGGATCTTGGCTTCTGAGGCTGCTGACGTCAATTTCCATGCTGCTTGTCCCAGGCCATTAAAGCCTCTCATCTACACTGCCCTGTCCTACAGAGCTGAGGTTTGCTGTCTCAGCAAAAAACATCATTGCCATATCTAGCTTTCCTCTAGATCTATTTCACTATGCCAAACACGTTAGCTTTTATTGTTAAAATAACTACATTGTTTGTTATCATGGGTGTTCTCTGGCAACATGTTGTATTCATTTTAGAAATCTCTATTCTAATTTCCTATTGTCTTTACGGGTGAGTCACACCCAGATCATTGTGCTCAGAAACTTACATTTTTGGGTTGATGTCCCCAAGGGCCCTAAAGCCATAATGTTACCCTCCTCTCTCCGGGACTTGAACTTTATCTGATGAGTGATAGGCAGCACTCATGTGACAAGACACATTCTAGGCTTTGATTTTGCTCCCAATGAGCTCATAATTTGCTATCTCCCATACGGAAGTTTGGGCTGACCAGTTTCTCATTCCCTTTAAAATCTTCTTTCACAACACAAAGCATAGCTCATTATACAAGAGACTGCCTAAGTGGCAGGAAAAAATGTATTCTTGACTCTTTTCAACAGGCACTCCCCTCTGCCCTGCTTATTAACCCCACATTCTTTCAGGATTTTGACAATGATAATTTCATCAATTGAATTTTGGAAGCACATGACGCTGTCCTTCCATGGAGCTCTTTGTACTCTTATCACTTCCATTCTTCCACTTCATTGCACAACACTACCATGAACGAGTTCAAATCACATTGTGAAAAGCTTTGTTAATATTGATGTACGCAAAGATACATGTGCGCATGAAAAATCACTGTTGTTGAAATCACCCGAGACAACCTCCCCATCAACCCAAGTCAGGAATGCATAGTCAAGCAGGCGCTGCAACCTATTCCTGAGGCAACTGATTGACAGATCACAGGTGGGTTTGCACATAACCAGCAAAATAAATGTGCAAACGGGAAAAAACACAATTTTTCAGGGAGATTGGCCCTAATAAAATACACATGGCTGGAGGGGCACGTGTTCCCAAAACATCATACAGTTAGATGCCACATGAAGTTAGGAACACTCAGCCAATCAGGACACAGCACACACAGCACATGCAGTGATTACGCACTCACCATGCCGGTCATCTGGACACTTTATCCACTGGTCCTCATTGTGTCCGTGTAAGGTGGAAACCCACCTACATTTATCATCAGGTGAGAGCAATTTATGACTCCATGACTAAGCCAACATTCTTCTCCCTAAACAGGATCTATTAATTGTTTTATGATGCTCCAAGAAATGAATATAAAAGGGCTGGAAACAATTGTACTTGAGTCAGCCCTCAGACATGTTTCTGTATGATGTGCTCCCAACTGCAGTGGTTAATTAAACCATCTGTTCCTGTTTTATGAAACACCTCTGGTCTTTGTTTTTTCAAAGTAAATTCATATTTTATCAACAGCTTTAACGTATGGAGAGACCTAACTACTCGAAGGACCATAAACCAGAGTTTAGAGAATCTATTGGCTCCTACAAACCCATGAGCTTCAAAGCCAAGGCAGATTATTTCACCAAATGAATTCTTCAGGCTCACAATCCCATTAAGGAGCTGTTAAACATCTTCAATGTATACAATACCTGGATAGCCTACCCTACTCTCACAAGCCTTCATAAAAAAATCAATATATTATCTACTTTCTTTGCAGATAAAATCATTTATATCTGTAATGGAGTGGCTTCACATGATGACACAGGTACTAACTCCACCCTTCACATTGTTCCTCCACCTACTAATCAAACAGCCATTTTAACCAGTCTGCATATGTTCAACCCAATTTATTCTGCTGTTTATTCTGGCCTCTTGTCGGTTTCCATCACTTCTGGCTCTTATCTGGACTCCGGCCGACAAAACTAGTTCATCCAGTGGTGTAACACAGGCCCCCCAGTGCGGAGTGCCCTCAATCTCAAGGGGACCCCCTCAGCCCAGTACTGTGAACAGACAGCTCGACTGAGCTCGGAGGGGGCCCCTCCATATACCTTGCAGGAGGCCCCCTCAAGTTTCGTTACACCAGAGGATTCATGACTCCTCACCTGATCTCTTCTTAATCTCTGCCACTGTTTCTGGAGCCTGGAAAAAGGCCCTGGACATCCCGCTCTATACAGTTCTATATTGAATAAAGTTTTAAACTCGATCAGGATCACTCCATAATGGGCCGTTCAACAAGCTGTCAGCCTGGTGCTCTCTGCTGCTGCATGTTGTGTCATTTTCCTCAGATTCCCAGCTAGCAGTGGTTCAGACAACGATTTTAAGACTAAGAGCAGGTGAATTCTAGAACTCTCTTTCTCTACATCTATGGGCACGAGCTCAACTATTTTCTTTAGTGGAAAAATAAACCTGGTAATGTAAGTTTTTTTTTACATTTCTGATATACTTTATATGCTTGAGATTTTACTAGTTTTACCTGCGCCCGGATACCTTGTAGGTAACCGTGAGCTGAACAACAACCTGAACAAAATAGTACAAAACAATCTTTCTGATCATCAGAAAAAAATATACTGGCTTTCAATTGCCATGGTGGCATTGAAAACTTGTTGTATTAGGCTTTATGGATAAAAACATTTCTCTGTTACTGTCCGTGTTGGACTTGGCCCCTTTTCCCCAAAATGTTTCGCTTTTCACCCTCACTGTGTAGGATATCTCACCCATGGTAAAGATCACTGTATAGGTCATGTGTGGTACGAGTTGCCCTGTTTAATGTGATAATGTAATGCAATGGAGTGAGCACTTGTCAATCCCCCCCATTGTATAAATGTACCCTGTTGAAATGTTGCATTTAAAATGGATGCCATGGCTGTGTGCTGTGCCACCTGACTGCAGTAGGTTAGCGGTCTAGATGTTAGGTACCCAGCCATACCTGCATTTGGAGGGAAAGCCTGGCGCCCAGGGTGCTCTACTCCTCCCCCTGAGCCAGTTAGAACTAGTTCGCCTGAGAATTCTAGAAGGCTCTGGCACTGCCTGGAAGATGGGGTGAGGGGAATATAAATAAGGGGAATGTGCCACCATGTGCTGAGACAAAGCTGGGACAGGAACGTGAGGGGACCTGCTGCCAGGGGATACCGCCACTTGGGCCTGTGTGCTGGACCCTGCACCCATCTGCTGTCCCCAGGGCTAGTGGAAGCCCCACTTCAAAGTTCAGGCTGCTGTGTAGGAGGAGGGCCACGCTACAGTGGAGGATGGTGAAAGCCTACCGCCCTGTTTTGATGAGTCCACACTAACTGCTGACCTGGCCCAGTCGTGCCTGCTGCTCTGTCCCCTGGCCCCTGGAGAAGTAGGGAGGGCCAGCCTCGGTCCATGAGGCCACTGGGACCTGGCGCCACGCAAGAGCTGCGCCTAAAAGCGCCTGGAAAGGAAGGAGCACCTTGGACTAGACCCCCCAGGAGGTGAGAAGCGTTACCCTGGGGCCCCTGGGGCTGGCTGCTGGGAGTGTCCGCCCCCCTTGCGCTGTGTGCTTAAAGCGCTGGGCCGTGAAGACGCTATGTGGAAAAGGGAAGGCCTGCTGTCTCCTTAGCGCTACAAAAGGGGGTGGTAATTGACGGAGCATCTGAACCAATCAAACACTCACACCCAGTCAAAAGATCTGGGTTTAATCCATCACCATTCTTTAGCCCACTCTGCCACCCCAGTTCAGACATGGCTATATGCAAATCAGTCTGACCCTGTGCCTCATGGGAACAGTCCAGCCCGAACTGCCAAGTCAGGCCTTCCCTGGACCGGAAACAAGCTTCCGAGGACCGGTTTCTGGCATTCAAGCCGTCTTCAGCCCGGCTTGCTTGAATCCAGTGGCAAAGTGAGCAAGGGACTCACGTCTGAGCATACCCTGCCACACTTATGGCGGCCAAAAGCGGTACAAAAGGGGGTGGTAATGGACGGAGCATCTGAACCAATCAAACAGTCACACCCAGTCAAAAGATCTGGGTTTAATCCATCACCGTTCTTTAGCCCACTCTGCCACCCCAGTTCAGACATGGCTATATGCAAATCAGTCTGACCCTGTGCCTCATGGGAACAGTCCAGCCCGAACTGCCGAGCCACGCCTTCCCTGGACCGGAAACAAGCTTCTGAGGACCGGTTTCTGGCACTCCAGCCGTCTTCAGCCCGGCTTGCTTGAATCCAGTGGCAAAGAGAGCAAGGGACTCATGCCTGAGCATACCCTGCCACACTTATGGCGGCCAAAAACGGTACAAAAGGGGGTGGTAATGGACAGAGCATCTGAACCAATCAAACACTCACACCCAGTCAAAAGATCTGGGTTTAATCCATCACCATTCTTTAGCCCACTCTGCCACCCCAGTTCAGACATGGCTATATGCAAATCAGTCTGACCCTGTGCCTTATGGGAACAGTCCAGCCCGAACTGCCAAGCCATGCCTTCCCTGGACCGGAAACAAGCTTCCGAGGACCGGTTTCTGGCATTCCAGCCGTCTTCAGCCCGGCTTGCTTGAATCCAGTGGCAAAGTGAGCAAGGGACTCACATCTGAGCATACCCTGCCACACTTACCGCGGCCAAAAGCGGTACAAAAGGGGGTGGTAATGGACGGAGCATCTGAACCAATCAAACACTCACACCCAGTCAAAAGATCTGGGTTTAATCCATCACCGTTCTTTAGCTCACTCTGCCACCCCAGTTCAGACATGGCTATATGCAAATCAGTCTGACCCTGTGCCTCATGGGAACAGTCCAGCCCGAACTGCCAAGCCATGCCTTCCCTGGACCGGAAACAAGCTTCCGAGGACCGGTTTCTGGCATTCCAGCCGCCTTCAGCCCGGCTTGCTTGAATCCAGTGGCAAAGTGAGCAAGGGACTCACGTCTGAGTATACCCTGCGGCACTTATGGCGGCCAAAAGCGGTACAAAAGGGGGTGGTAATGGACGCAGCATCTGAACCAATCAAACACTCACACCCAGTCAAAAGATCTGGGTTTAATCCATCACCGTTCTTTAGCCCACTCTGCCACGCCAGTTCAGACATGGCTATATGCAAATCAGTCTGACCCTGTGCCTCATGGGAACAGTCCAGCCCAACTGCCAAGCCATGCCTTCCCTGGACCTGAAACAAGCTTCCGAGGACCGGTTTCTGGCATTCCAGCCGTCTTCAGCCCGGCTTGCTTGAATCCAGTGGCAAAGTGAGCAAAGGGACTCACGTCTGAGCATACCCTGCCACACTTATGGCGGCAAAAAGCGGTACAAAAGGGGGTGGTAATGGACGGAGCATCTGAACCAATCAAACACTCACACCCAGTCAAAAGATCTGGGTTTAATCCATCACCGTTCTTTAGCCCACTCTCCTAAGCGCTAGCCTGGAATTGTGGTGTCCCCTGGCGCCTCGTTAGTGCTGCAGGTGGAATGCCAGGAGGGAGATGCACTGTCGCATTTTCCCTGAAGCGCTAGGTTCCCATTGCCCAGGAGGAGAGGAGAGTTGGTAGCTGCAGCGCTGGGGAAGTGTTATATTCCTTCCCCCCTCTGTGTGCAAGAGAAAAGTGAGTGGCTACCCCGCATATTGATGTCTGTTAATATCCCCTTTAGCGGGTTCCTACCCCGCAGAATTGCTGCCTAGCACTCTCCGCCGCGGCCCAGGGATCTCTAGAAGCACCGCGAGTCAACTGCGAGGCTCCCGGGTGGAGGGGAGAGCCCCGCGTGAAGGTTGCGAAGTCCCGGGCCCCTTGGAGTGGGACCCGGGTGAAGTGGAAGTCCGAGGAGGGCAGAGCCTACCCCACCTCCCCTCGAGCGTCGTGGACAGGAATCACCGCTGAGGCCCGGCGTTATATTAAAAAGAGTGCCACTGCAGTTTGCAGCCTCCGCTGCGGCCCCCGGAGCCAAGAGAGGGCCACCGCGGCATTGAGGAGGCCCGCGCTGGGCCTGGCAGAGCCGGGAAGGGTGGCATCACGGGGCTGGGGCACCGGTGACATCAACGACCACGCCCCCCAGCCGCCGCTCACGGATTGGCCGCTCGTGTGAGCAGCAGGAAGAGGCCGACGAAAGCCCCGGGTACCAGGAGGGAACCCGGGTGAAGCCAAAGGAGGTGCGTGGCTCCCGTGGTCAAGAGGGAGCCCAGTGTAGACAAACGGAGCCAGGCGGGAGTCTACCCCGTGCTGGCCCAGCAGCCCCAAAGAAGCCTGCATCCTCGCAGGGGCTGACTCGAAGTCCCGGGTCCCTGTGAGAGAGGAGAGGCCCGGGTGAAGCTGGGAGACGTGCTGCAGGGGTTGGGGCTCCAAGGAGGGAAGGAGAGCCTCTGAGACCTGCGAGAGGAGTCATCGCCCCTCAGGAGGAGCCGGAGCGAGAGGCCCCGGACTGCCGGTGAGTGGGGCTCGACTGCCTTGAGGGTTGGGGGTGTGTCGGGGCACAGGGTCGGTGCCCGCCCCCGGGGCCAGTGTGTTGCTGCCACGGAGGCCTGCCATTCTGGCACGGGGGCTCTAGAAGAGTGTGCTGGCCCCGCCTTCCCTGCATCACCCTGCACCACGCCGCCCCTCCCCGGGGGAGGAACTGTAGTTGGGCCCCATTGGCCCCAGTTGTTTTAGTGAGGCCCCTGAACTGGACAAACGCCCAAATTGAGTATCGGTTGACTGGTGTTGGTGGCAATGGTAACCCCTGGCTAGGGGAGTGCTCTCTCCAGCCAGCCCTTAGCAGGAAGCTGAGTTGAGGTTAATGACATGCTGTTCTACTGATTTTGCTGAGGCTCCAGGTTGTTAACTATGCCAACCCAAGGAAATGTTGCCTAAAGTATGGATGTCGGGTTCCACTGTATTGCCTCCCGCTAATGTGGCTTGCCCCTGCCTAACCGGATGTTTTTCTGCCTAGTGTGTTCCTGTTACCCTTCTAGGCCTAATGTGCCAGGCTAATGGTAATGTTGCCCCGGCACCAGTGTGTCTAATGTTGATGCCATGTTTATGCGCACAGTTTTGCTGGCCTAAGGAGTTTATGCATAATGGGCTTTCATGCCTAGTGTTTCTTTCCCTCACATTGATATTGCTGATGTTTAATGTCATGTGATAACGCCTTGTCTTTAGTTCAGCCCTGGAAACTAATGGACTTACCTTTTTCTTCTTTTTCCCATTACCCCTTTAAATAATCCCTCTGGTGTTCATTGCCCTGGCGCCCGTTGGCGCCCCACTGTGATTACCGTGTCTTACTTTTGCAGGTTGGAGACAATACATGAGATTCTTTTTCATCCAAACTGATGTTGTGTCTCTTTTTGTGCTGTACCTGGTGTGTCGTCTGTGGGTACTGCGTGGATGCTTCGAACATGTCCTCAGGGGTTTGGCCTGCCCGCTCTGCTCCATGCTACCCCCTTTGGAATTGGCTACCCCATTTCTAACAGTACGGTATACAGATATTCACAAATAACAAGGATACACTCAATGATCACCTACTCCTCATTCAATCTTAAGTCAAAAAGAAATAAAACATGGTTAATGTCATGATCATTAGGGCAAAACGGATATGTCCACTACAATACTATGGCTGGATCTCTAGTGCATAACAGGATATGCAATCTTTATTCTACAATTAGGAATGAGTGGTCAAAATTGCAATTTTTTTTAATGTAGGGAAAAAGATGAAAAATTCTGTGAGTTTTAACAAAATGCAATATTCAGTGTCTTTTGTGAGAACTGAATGCTACCAATCTACATTTGTTTCAACTGTAGTGCAAAAAAAATATTCTTTGGAGTCATTTTCGATAATATTATTTTATTAAAATCTGTGCACTATACAATTCGATTGAATGTCTAGAAATCAAAATAGTTAATTCTAGGTCTGATCTTGAAACCTATTTGTGTTCAAAATCAATCGGTCTAGCTTACATTTTTCTCCAATCTTGATGTTTTTCTGACTTCAGAGAATGCTTATTGCTCATTTTCTATGGGATTATGCTGATATTCTTTGATAATATTAGATCACCGTGCAAACCCGCAGTAAAAACAGAAGATGATTTATGATTTCAATTAAGATATTGATGACCACATAATCATGGGAAACGTTTGTAAAATATCGGAAAATACATCACATGGCCCGTGAAATTTTGAAACAGTTTTGCTCAATTGTTTTTTCACCCTGATTGGGTGGTGATGGGGCCTTTTTACCATGTCAATCGGCAGCCTGTGTTGCCAGTGTCGGGGATGCTGGCCCATTTAGAGCAACCTGTTGTACAGGAAGAGAGGTGGGAGCAAGAGCTGCATTCAGTTGTTGAATGGCAAGGCGAGGCCCCTAATCCGGGCTGGCCGTGGTGCGTCTGCCCAGGTGCTCAACTAAAATTGCATGCATTACAACAAGGTGGGAGCAGAAAATGCTAAACTATGAAAGTCGAGCGAGAACCCGTACTGATATTGTATGACCGTAGCTCCTGTGGCAGGCAGAGTGGTGTGAGGGGATCACTGCACCTCAGGTATGAATGCTTTTACTACCCTGCTGGTGGGCAGAGCCCCCTATTCCTTGTTTGCATTTTTTAGGTCCAGGGCACTCTTGCTACGCCACTTAGGGCTGTTCCTCACTTGGCACGCATGAGTCTGACAGTGGCAGATTCCTGCTGCCTAAAAGTAGGCCGACAAGTGAAAAGTCAAAGGAGCTTATTTACAAGCCTCTTGCGCCGCTGGTACGTCACTTTTTCCCATGTTAAAAGTGACTCACCGGCGGGCAAGGGGCATGTAAATAAGCCCCATATGCTCTTGCTCAGTGCGACGAAGGGTACATGTAATTGGAAACCTATAGTTCTATGTAAACAGGTCAAAGGCTGAAGGGTGTTGACCCAGAGCCCCCTTGTATATGTGCATGGGTATGTATGTGTATGTATGTGTTATGTGCTATGTGGGATATGTAATGCTGGCAAGAGGTCTTCCCAGTCTGTTGGACGACCTAGAAAGACAGGAAGGTGCGTCCGTGTTCTAACCAGCGCAGTCCCAAACAGCAACCTCTGATGATGCGAACGACAAACAGATGCCTGGTTTTATTACCGCTTAAGTCAGAGAAGGAATCTGTTTTATGTATGATCCGAGGCCGGGGGTTCTTTACGATTATTTCTACGCTCACGGTCCCCAGGGCCAGAAGTACAGTAAATTATGTTTCAAATACATCCAATATCCTCAAGCCTGTGGGGCTGCAGTAATGTAGGGAAGCAGCATTCACAATTCATTCACCCTGCTGACCAAAAGACCTTGCAGCCCTTCTCCCGGGAAGGACTGCTACTTTGCATTTATTTAACTGTCAGTTCTATACGTTACAGTGCTTGCTTTATGGCTTATTGAGATGTGTAGTGTGTACACTGAAGCTAAATGAGCGGCTGGAGATAAATTAATCATGCAAAGTTGTGCCCTTGGACACCACCAGCTGCGACACAAATAGTACATACAGCCAGGCAGGCCCATAGAAAGCTCATTTACTGGTTTTCTGTTTCCTTTACTGTTGACATCACCAAACTGCCACTAAGTTAACAAGTAAGCAATAGCTTCAGCGAACACAATTTGATTTAACTGATTAATGGTGCAGTGCCTCTTCTATGTAGGTCCCTTAGTATGCTGCAGGCAGGAAGTTGTATATTCAAAGTAAAGGCGAGTGATAATATAGCAATATACAGAGCTCTTTCCTCATGAGTATGACACTTTCAATGCACAAGCACTCTGAGAAAAAGATACCTACATTTTACCTTAAAATGTAATAACTTTGTGGCATATTTACGTCTTCTGGCGCATCTCTGCAAATCAGCAGGGATGCGTCAGAAATGATGCGTCACGTAATACCCCCCTTGCACCACCACAGATGCGTCACATTTACAATGCGGCGCACCATGGTGTAAGGAGGGGCAGATGTGTGACACTTCTTGAGGGGCACGGGCGGCGCATTGCTGGAGTTGGATCGCAAGTGCGATGCGACTCCTGCAATGCACAGGGGCCGCCCATACTCAACATGGTGCCTCACTCCTTACGCCTGCTTCAAGCAGGCGTAAGGATTTGACACAGCAGCGTCGTAAAACTGACTCAGTGAAATCTTGTAGATTTCACTGCGTCAGTCTTACGTGGCTTTCCTGCGAGGGAATGCCCACCCTGCGACAGAACGCCCACATGAAACCTGATGCAGGTTTCATGTGGCGCAGGGCTTTACAACGTGACACATCTGCCTAGATGCGTCACGTAGTAAATAAGTCGCAACGTGGCGCATGGTTTACGCTGCCGCTGCGTCACAAAAGTGACGCAACAGCGGCGTAAAAGTGTCGCAAGGGGCTTGTAAATCTGCCCCTAAAAGCGTAAGACGTTATGCGTTTTGTTTGGAGAGCCGCGAAAAATTAGGACTCGTTAAATTAGTGAAAAATGCATTGATTTCATAGAGAGTATATTTAGGTTGGAGGTTCATGGGGAAAAAACTTACAAAGTAAAGGAAGGCTCCAAATCAAGAACAGAGTCACTAATGACAAACGTAACTTCATTACAGATTGGGGCATTATTACTAGAAAGTGGGACACCTACAAATTGAGGGCAGACACGATTTAGGTAGGTATTTAACTCAGGATTAAAAAAATCCCCCCGACTGCACAAAGAAATGTGTTCCCACCACACATTTCCAAGCATACTTCTGTTTGTAATTACTACAGAGCGCACTCATATACAATATGTATGAGCATAAGCAGCACATGCATCTGCAGAGAAAACATTTAGTTCCTGATTATGATCTTAGCTATTATTTAATGCACCTGATATAATCTGATGCCACAGGTAAACAACACCAATTATGAATCCGTGGGGAATAACACGCGGATTTTGGTGTTTAACGCATCAAAATCTGCATGATAATGTAAATACTTATGCTTCCTCACCGTTCAATTTCAGCATGTTTGACCTGCCGAAATTGAACAAAGCTTGAGTTATTTATCACATCTGATAATTATCGGATATGTGAAATACCTGTAACTCCTAAGAATTAACGGACCCACTCACAATCAGGCCCAAGGTCCTCTTTTTTCCACACAAGCCAGCATAAGCCCATTCACGTGCTCCCCTGTGATATTTGGAGGTGTGCACTTCCACTTCCCACTCTGGAAATATGCTTGTCCACACCTATGTAGTTTTACTTACAGGGTGGTACATACCATGCAAAATGTCTCGGCATACCAACAAAAATGGCAAATTTGAGAGAATTATTTCTATTTTGCATGACCACTCTATTCCAAACCACTTTCCCGACATTCACCTCAAAATGAATAATTTAGGAAAAGCTCCAAATATTCATCATTTGAATGAGAATCTTGCAACGTGTGCCCACTTTTTGCATACTTATGTTAGGTGTGTAGGAAGCATAAGGACCAAGGCCATAGCGAAAGTAATGGACTGTGAATGCAGGTGTTACAATTCTCATAATTAACAACAAAAGTATGATACACTTGGAGTCCTGGAGATATAGGAATGCTACCTAAACAACAGAGGGATGGTCACAGTCGGTCTTCTTGGCACCTTACGCATCTAAGGCCACAAACCTGATCTGTGGAGTTCCCCGGGAATCCTCACTCAGCCCTATATACAAGAATCTACTCACCAACATCATCAGATCTCTCGGAATAAACGTTGTCTCTTTCATGTTAAAACATTTTTATTAAGTTTTTCAAATAACCAATGTTGCATTACAGAGTATTCAGTAGTCATCACTTCCTATAAAATGTAATGTAGTTAAACACAAGTAAAAAGGTTAATTTTAATGAGCCTCTATTATTTTAAAGTTCTAAAGTCTCATACATTTTACTGAGCAAGGTTCGCATTACCTCAGTTATCTAAGTAGGATTAGACACCAAGTAATTTTTTTAAAACATAGGAAATTTCAACTTGGAGGGGAAGAGCAAAGTGAAGTGTATGAGCATTTTACACGAGGAGGCAGTTAGGTAGACGGGAAGGGTGTGTAGGGCAGGTGGAGTCTGCAACTGACCACCCACCAAAAAGACTATGGGCCTGATTCACAGAACTAACTTAAGACAAAATCCTAAACTTACTACTTTTGGTATTCACAGAAGTTAGGATTTTGTCTTAAGTTTGTCTTAAGACAGACTTAAGACAGACTTAAGTTAGGATTTTGTCTTAAGTCTGTCTTAAGACAAACTTAAGACAAAATCCTAACTTCTGTGAATACCAAAAGTAGTAAGTTTAGGATTTTGTCTTAAGATAGTTCTGTGAATCGGGCCCTATGCATTTTGAACAGGAAAGGATGCATTTAGAGCAAGGGACAATGCATTTTGAGCAGGGGTCCCCTCTGTTGTAAGTACTTTGAATTCTATTAGCATTGTGTCCCAACTGTTGCAAAGGGACATTTGAAAATGCAAAGGGTTTCTTATCAGTGTGTCGGAGAACTCTCCGCTTCACCACAATGTTGCAAGTCCCTGCACCATTTTGCGAAAGACGAGGTCTGCTGAGCCCACCGATGCATGATCAGCAGGTGCTTTCCCAAGAGAAGAACTAGGTTCGCAAAGTGCACCCTCACTTTATGGCTCTTCCTTCTGGGAAATATTCCTGATGCTGTTGCTTCCCATGAATTGAGTGTTGTGAATTCTGCGACAGTAGCCAAAACAGTGTGTATGGGGCGCCAGAATCCAGTTATATTAAAGTATGACCAAAGCATGTGTTTAAAGTCTCCTGAATGGGCTCGACATCTGGGACACCTAAGAAACATGTGGACCAATCCAGATGGTGTGAGGTAAGCCCTATGAAGTATCATTAATTTAATATTTTTAATCAGGCATTTCTGAAGATGATATGAGGTGATTCAAGCACCAATGTCCATTCCGCAACATGTAAGGGATGCCCCAGACCCTCCTCCCATTAAAGCCTGTGTTCCGTTAGTTATACCCCAATTTGTTTTTTAATCGGTCTATAAAACCATGTGATAAGGTGCACTCCTTCTCCCATGGTGTGCATGGTATATATTACTGCATGGGTGGGCAACTCTACCCCCACAGCAACCTAAGGACACCCACTAACTGGCTGAATAGAACAAACTGATTCAGCGGAATATGTATAATCCTGACATAACTGCTCAAATTGTAGTAAATGATTGACCTGGATCAAGTTTGCTACAGTGTCAATGGAGTGGTCATGCCAGGTTGCCAACTAGTTAGGAGTAAAGTACTCTAGACCCACACCCTGGAGTGGCATGGCGGGGCAATAGGGTAGCATATGCCTAGTGAACAGAAGGACTCGTGCCACGCACCTCCGAGCTATCCACACATGAAGTGTCCATGAATGGTGTAATTTAACGGTGTTATGAACCAACTGTTGGATAAAATGTAGTGGCAGAGGACCATTCCCTGTACTAGTTTTATACAGATTATTTTCCAACAGTCCTTTTGCCACCCATTGAATCTGTGCAGCCAGTTAATAACCCTCAAAAGATGGCACTCCCAGTTCAATGCTCCCCATAGGTAATTGTATGCTACCCTGCATCTTCCTTTATCCCAAAGCAGATCCACTATCACCTGGTCTAATTTAACAAAGAATCGTTGTTTGGGAAAACCTGGGACATTTACAAAGTAATACGATGAAGGACAATCTAAGTAAGAGTGACTCTACCTGCTAGAGCCAATGGCTTCCTCTGCCAAAGCCACATTTGCAACTTGAGTGCCATTAACACCCACTGCAGATGATCCTCAAACAGATCTTGTTCAGAGTGATAAGAACAAACCCCAACATTGCCTCTTTCATGGATATCATCCAACTTATTCTCTCTCCCTCTCCGATGACTTGACCAACACCCAGACAACCCGGACACCAAAAGTCTGAAGTTTTCAACTGGATGAAAGTCAACTGCCTCAAGCTCAACTCTAACAAAACAGAAGCAGTACTTTTCAGAACGGGAACAAATCGTTGGATCCCCACCTGGTGGACAGCTGATATTGGACAAGCACCCAACCCTGTCAATCAAGCCAGGAACCTCAACAGAGTGGTGTACAAACAACTCTCAATGATGAAACAGGTCATTCTACCTCCACAGCCGTAAACTCCTCGAAATGGTTTTCTAGTGACTCTCACTCAACCTGGAGAACAGTGACTCAGGCTCTAATAACCAGCAAACTAGACTATAGCAGCCTTCTCTTCATGGGCATCTCCTACAACCTCACCAAAGTCTCTAGGTTATCCAGAACACAGCCGCCAGGCTTACTCTCCAACTCCCCCCACACTCGATACACAAACCATTCAAGAAAACTGCATTGACCCCCAGTAGACAAATTAAAGATTATGCTGAAATAGATTGGACAGTGAGAGTGGAATTACATCCCAGTATCCTATGCAGGCAACATTTTTGAGTCTATACTAAGAACTATACAGGGCCACATTCTTTCTTCAATGCAGAGGTTCTTAAAATGGCCCCAAAATATTGAATCTTATTAGTGTGGTATAATAATGAGTGGCATTGAACGCTTGGAAGAGATTTTCTATAACACATGAAAAAATCATGCAAAAAACATAGGAAACCTGAAAAAAATCTATACAAAACCGGGTAACCTCTTGTCACTAATTAAATTACCATATGTAAATGGTGGTCGCATCTGCGATTAAACAATTGAATGTTTTGTTACTGGTACCATCCATTCAAGTACTCCAGGTATATGTCAATGTACAGTGGTTCTAAATCAACTTAAAATTTTGTTGTAAAGTGGAATCACTTTTACAAAAATAAAGGTCAATATGCCTGTTCTCTCAGTGTTTCAGAGCAACATGCATGGCGACGGAGAGAATAATGAGATCGATATAGTTGAGAACTTACCCTAACCGTATCTCTAACTGGTTTCATAGTGGGGGTAGAAAAGGTTCAGCTCATAACCTATTGAGCTGCGAGTTAAAAACATATATAAAAGAGACAAGAAGCCTATTATTAAATGCCCATGCAAAATGGCCAAGGATTCAAGGTTAGCAAGAGCAAGATGTTGAGGTGGCAAAGGCCAGTAACTTTAAATTCCAATGTAGCCGAACCAGGGGGCATATTATCAAGGAGGGCGATAAGAGATTATCGCTGTGTAAGCGGCGATAATTCTATCGCCCTATTAGCAAGCTGTCGCAAACAGCAGCTGGCGACAGCTCGTAGGTGATAGCGAGCGGTTTGGGGCTCGCTTCGCTTTGCATGTCAGCGATATTTATCGCTAATTACATGCAAAGTGGTGTACCCAACCTGTTAGCGACTGAAAGCAGTCGCTAACATCGCTATCGTCTAATATCAACACAGGCGTAGCGATGGAAATATTCGCGCTAAGCGCGAATATCTCCAAAACCTAACGCCTGCTCAGACCAGTTCTTTGCCATTATATCCAATGGGAGGTGGATATTATGGCTAAGACCCTATTGGCGTTAATGCGTGAATATCACTATATTCTCAGCGATATTCACGCATTTCACCGCTATCGCCGGATATTTTTATCGCTTTAGAGATAAACGTTGCTAATAGCACGTTATCTCTGCGATAATATCCGGCGATGCTTGGCGATAAAAAAAACTTGCTAAGCCCATTTAGCGATAAATATCGCTAGTTGTTGGTAATATGCCCCCAGATATTTCACCTTTCATCCCAAAGGTTCAGGAGAGGCAAGACTGTATATTTAAACAGTTCTTTGGTACCTGAAAAGCTTCTGGTTAACCTATTGCATCCCATCCTTTTTGTGTTGTACGGCAGGCACGAGAGAGCTAAGCAGACCACATCCTAGAACTGGTGGTGTGTTATGTCTTCGCAAAAGAGTGGCCTCGTATTGGGAGAGCAACTAGTGTAAGAGTTACTTACATCAAGAGTTGATTCTGTGGAGTCACATGAGGCAGTTAAAAAGGACTAGAATGCATCACAAACCTGCTTGCACGTTACTAGTGAGTAGGAAGCATTATAAAGTACAATTTGTCTTGTATTTAGTGTGTTAGTAAAAAATGCACATAAAATACCCCTCTACCATTTAAAGAAGGAATATGATTATGATCACATAGCTGGCATAACGTTAAAAAAAAACAGACAATGTTATATGATCATTAGGAAGTGTATGCAATTATCAAAAATGATATATGGAATTACCCCAATATGATGGATGAGATTTAAAGCTGGTGTGCATTTAAAATTATCTTTCAAGTCATTGAGAATAAATGTGTACCTTTAGAAAGAATAGAGCTTACCCATAACAAAACCCATTCATTAAGTAGTTTATAAACATATTGTTTACTAAAGAACAACAAGGGATTGTTAGACTTAAAACACATTTACTCAGTTTGAATGATCATATTCCATGACATATAATCCAATAAATTGTTTCATGAATCAAACTTCATTCTTTCTACTTATTTTCACTTTAGACAAGATCCTGGATCTTTACTTTATCTTGCTCAGAGCTGCCTGTGTCTTATCTTTTGAGCTTAGGCTCATAATTATCATCTATCCACTGAGCATGCGATAATAAGTTGTTCTATTGCAGCCGTTTCAATTGTATAGGCTCTATTGTCACATTTATTTTGGTCTTTAGAATAGCTTATCATAGCAGACTAAAGGGAAATAGTAACTGCTATTTGGTATCAGTGAACTTGCAGTGATCTGTGCCTCATGTTGCATGAGTCTGCCTGACACTAATCACAAAATGTTGCCGCATGTAAGGCCATGCCCAATTGACTGATTACAATTATCTGGAAATGCTCTGTGACTACTTAAGTCTAGTGCTGAAGGCCATCTCTGAGCATGGACTAGTGATTAGTGTTTCTCCTCTGACCACGCACTAACACTTTTCTTCAGCCAGCTATGTATCCTGTGCTCTTGAGGTTGGTTGCTATTTTGACCTGTTCAGAGCAGAGTTGGCCAGTCTCATATTTTGAGCACAGGTTCATAATTAGTATCTCTCCTATGAGCATGTGGTAATAAAATGTATTTATTGATAAGCTCTGTCAGTGTATTTACTTCTGTCCTTAAAATGGGAGAGAAAAAGAAAATAGCGACTGAGGATGGTGTATTACCGGGGATGTTACCTTTGGGACACAGTAAATATGGCTTAATGGGCAGTGTTTTTTTAACAATAAAAGCCTATTTCTTTTTGCTTCTTCATAGGCTCTTTTTAGTTCTGGCACAAATATAGCTTTTGGCATGAACCAGCTGAAAAAAGCATACATTGACGAATCGCCAATCAGGGAAGAAGCACTTAATCTAACAAAGCAAGGCCTATTGATTTTCTAAATGCTTGTTGTCACAGTATTCTAAACTTGCCTTTAGCCTGTTGCCCATCCAGATTCTTCATCTTTCTCTTGTCTGTTGCATCCTTGTTGCTGTCTGTTGCCATGAAATCATCTTACTGCAGTGTGAATTGAACTATGGCGATGTTTAGTGGAATGGCTGGACTAAGGAAGGTCTCATGATCATACCACTTATGTTTCCAGTATCCCCTTAACCATGTCCAAATAGCGAAGCAGGTTGCAACTCAAAATGGTCAATGATTCTTGTTTTGAGGCGGTTTGAGTATTTTTACTACTCACATCACATTCATGAGTTTAGGGATAAATATTGGCAGGTCATGTCTGCCAATATTTATCCTGGGAAAAATGTCTGGTAGTTATAGGAACGTGAGGATTTTGGAGTGGTAAAATCCAACATCTTCATGTTATTCCTCAAAAATGTATAATCAGGTGGTATGTATCAGAGCAAATAAATCTAAACTCAGCAGATTTGGATCTCATCAGGTGCAATAAATATCGCACTAAATAGAGGGCCACTTCTAATAAGGACCTTATTAACTACAATATCCCTTTTCATTAGCATATATATCATTTATGAGACATGCATTATGTTTCCTCAAAAAGAACAAATCCCACTCATTTAAAATAATATGGTACCACAAAATTATCATAACATCATCTGACATAAATATTGTGCCCTAAACCTCTAACCCTTGCGGGTGAGTAGTGCGCTATACAAGTATCAATTTTTTTTTAAATTTACTTGAGTTAATATTAGACATTTTTGCCTAGTCGGACAATATTTTAAAAAACAATGCTGATGTCTGTTTTTAAATTAAATTTGCATTAAACTACATGAATAGTTTCCATTAAAAAAAATGAATATATCTACCAAACACACTCTTGAACAGTATCTATATTCTAGTATTGTTTTATGACTGCTAATGGGCCAACCTGATTTTGAATGCATTACCATGTTCCTTTTTGGACATCACAAAAAAAATACATTGTTCTTTTAATTACCATCTATGACAACCTGGAATGAATAAAAGCAACCCTGGACAAATGTGTTTCTCGCTAGTTAGAGCTCATCAGAGAGGAAAAGCTTTGTCCAGACACATGGAAGCATTCTGTATAAATCAAGACAATACCCTTTTAGGTTTAGAGTGCTTAGGAAGCGAGGAACTCTTCTAGGAAGTTGCTAAGTTGAGACGAAAAGCTACTTCCTTATATGGAGCACCCAACAACACCAGCAACACTCTGAATCTGCCCACCTCAAATGTCTGTTTTTCTAGCAGAGTTTTGAGCATAGGATTAGCTCAGTGACTTGGGTGGTATTTTACCAATCTAAAGCTGTATTACTGTGTCTGGAGTGGTAAAAGGCTTTAGTCATTTTTCGGCTCATCGAGGATGGCACTGTGCTAATCATATTCTTAAGACATTTGCTATAGAAATGGCAAAAAAAGTTGTCCCTTTCTAGCTCAGTTTGGATGGCACAGTGCTAATCCTATGCTTAAAACTCTGCTAGAACTTAATTATTCAATATTTAAAATCAAAATAATGAGTTTGGTGGGGTTGCTGCTCTCCCAAAACGGGATATTTGCTCATAAGTATGTGTGAAAAATTGGTTTACTGGTTGAGGGGGGCAAAACTCTGCTCAAGCAGCAACCACAATCCTTGTCATGGTGCAGGGGGCTCAAGCAAACTCCAAATTAACCTGTGCTCAACCCTTTGGTAGCTTGGTACAGAGCAGTGAGGCTTTACTTACAGGCAATGTGTAACAGTATTTATGCAGCACTTCAAACAGTAATAAAGTGAAAACACAACAGAAGTAAAATCCCATGTCAATTTAGAAAAATAGAACACATTTAATAAATAAAACAAGACCCAAATGACAAAAATCCAATCCATAGAACTAAATATATGAAGGTTTAAAGATTTCAGTTAATATAGTGTCAAAAAGCACAAAGCTCCAACTTTGGTTAATGGGTCACACCAGACAGTCATTAGTCATAACTTTAGGCCAACCGTGATAGAGCGCGAGTTGGGTGCTTACAGGGACCCTGTTAGTCCTCCTGAATAAGAGTATCTTAAATCGGAGTTGCAGAGTGTTGTGAGGTCATGCGCCAAGGATGCGTCGTGCAGCAGAGGTGATGCATCAGCTCCCAGGAGGCGCAGGGCTGTAAATACGAGGTCCTTGTCATCCTCAAGGATTACATTGATGAGAGCTTGTGATTTGAAGTCCTGCATCGTGTATGTGTTTCACAGTCGAGATGATACATCGGTCCCGAAGAGCTACAAGGTTTAGGTGCAAGAACCTGCACAATATTTGAGGCTGCTGTTAATGTGATCTGCATTTGGGAAGCTTTGCACAGTGGCAGGTGCGATGCAGACAGCGAATTTGATGAGGAGTTCATTCGCTGGGAGAACCCTGGCAGCAGAGGGAATGCATCAGTTTTGCTCAGGATTGCACTGTGCAGCAGTGGAAATGCATTGTTCTGATAGATTAAGTGCAGTAGTCAAAAAACTTTAAAAGAGAACAGATAAATAATTAAGTGCTCTGATTTACCAACATTCATAAAATCAGATGCGTTAAAAAGGCAATTCACTAGTGGTCCCTATACGGACCCAATATAGCAGCGATCTTGAAGCTGCATGTTCAGCGACAGGATGGATCTCAAGGTCTAATGTTTGGAGCAACAGGGGGTCTTCTTCCCCACACCTGTGAATGGTCTGAAGATATTATTCTCCTTTTCACCCAAAGTGCTCAGATTGCACTGTCCCCAGAGGTCTGCCCTATAAAGGGCTGCCCCCCTTAACTGTATTTTGTAGATGTCAACCGTAGGATTGACTGGGAACTACTGTGCTGTTTTTGCCATTCTAATAGTAGCTCCTGCTCTATGGCTTTTGGCATGAAAACATTTGGTTATCTGAGGGAGCCAGGATCTGGAGTAGGGGTGTACAGGGAACTTCACTCCACTGGTGTAGTTTGTGGAGTTTTCCCACTCTGTACTCCGCTTGAGGCACGAAGTTTGGCAAAAACTCCACTATCCACCATTTAACGGAGTTTACCGGTGTGTGCTAACCAATATCATTCCAGTATGCATGCACCACATTGAAGACACATGAGTCCATGTGCAGAGACAACACATGCGCACCTCGGCCACATGAATCTCTGGAGCAGGACACTGTATCCACCAAGGGAAAATCTCCCTCAGTAGGCAGAATTGCTGACCCAACTCAAGCGCCCTGAGTCGGCTGCTCCAGGTAAACGGTCAGATTTTTATTACTGAACCCTCCGTGAATTGTTCCTTTGCACAATTTGGTCTGGGTGTCATTCAGTTTTAAAATACAGTAGGGACCAAAAGCCATTTGTGTGGTACCAAAGAATGCCCGTTTTTGAGTTAGCATGTATTCGAATGAGGGAGGCTGCTTATTTGCATGGGTACATGTTCCAGTGCAAAGAGGGGATCCGTTTGCCCTTTTAGATGTCACACATTACACATACTTATGATTGTTGTTTACATAGCACATTGCTGCCAACTGTGTCCACTGAAGAGCTTTAATTGTGCCTTCAGCGCAGAGGCAGGTGCTAGTATGTTTCACTTGTCAATGGGTGCTGGCTGGTATGGCCTAAATAAGTTCAAAAGGAACAGATAATGGACAGAATGCTGAACAATGCAAACATTCACCCCCAGTCACAAGGATCTGGGTTTAATCCATTGTTCTTTTGCTCACCATGCCACCCCAGTTTGGACGCAGCCAAATGCAAATCAGTCTTCACCCTGTTTTTTAAGGGAAACCGGTCCTAGGGTGCATGTTACCAATCCAGAGTGGACCTGGCCTGGCAGTTCGAGCTGGACTGTTCCCATAGGGAGCAGGGTCAAGACTGATTTGCATATGGCTGGGTTCAAACTGGAATGGTATGTGGAGCAAAAAAACAATGGATTCAGGACCAGATCTCTGTACTGGGGTGAATGTATGGCATTGATCTGCATTCTGTCCACCAATTGTTCTTTTTGAATATATCTAAAGTTTAGCAGGCTGTTTTTGGTAACTGTTGGAGTGGAACTGAAGTTGCATGGTAAAATCAATAGAGAAGCAAAGCACTGCAGGTAAATGCAATTTATTGTTTCTATATAATGTCAACAATTTGGAAATACGGATTACAGGACACATACTTACCGAAATATGGTGGTAAACATGTCCAATTGAGAAAATAATTGAGAAAATAATAGCCACACAGCTTGTCATATAGATGAACAACATAGATGTCATATTCATACATGGTATACGCCTACAAGGAAAATTGGTTGGAGCACGTACCTACCAACATGGTGGTAAAAGTGCAAATCCAAACAGTAGGACAGAAGGATTGAGCGACAGACAAAGAGAAATGTATCAGAGTTTGGCTAATTGTGCAAAACTGCTCTCGGATTCATTGAGGCCGTTGGAGACAGAATCAAAAAAGATTATCCATTTTAATTCTCTCATGTTCAGGATTGGGGTTATGCTACCTCCTCTAGGGCCAAGTTTTACGTGTTCCAAAACAATCCATTTCAAACTCTCAGGTGGGTGCTTTTCTTTGATACAATGTTCAACCATAGGTGCTCCCAACACCTCGCACCTGATTCGTCTACAGTGTTGTAAAAACCTTACCTTGGCTTTCTGTTGTGTCTGTCCCACATATATTAGGTCACAAGGGCATGTTATACAGTATACCATGTCCGTGGTATTGCAATTAGTGTGCGATTTTAGTTTGATCTGGTGATGTTTGAAAACGAATTCTTTGGATCCATTTCCGGTGTGGCACGTGTAAAGCCCTTGTGACCTAATATGTGGGACAGACACAACAGAAGGCCAAGGTACGGTTTTTACAACACTGTAGCCGAATCAGGTGCGAGGTGTTGGGAGCACCTATGGTTGAACATTGTATCAAAGAAAAGCACCCACCTGAGAGTTTGAAATGGATTGTTCTGGAACACGTAAAACTTGGCCCTAGAGGAGGTAGCATAACCCCAATCCTGAACATGAGAGAATTAAAATGGATAATCTTTTTAGGTTTCAGCCTGGCGTTGCAACTGCGTAGCAGTTGCTCCGCCCAGGCGAAATCTATTGTTATCTCTATAGTGGGGACTTGACACCGCCCCTTCTTCCATTGGCTAGCTCCATAAATGGAGGCTAGCCATTGGAAGAGATTGGCCGTCAATCACGTTTTCCAGAGAAAACGCGATTCGGGGGCGTTTCTGGGTCTTTTTTTAAGCCCCGCCCCTTGTTGGCATGTGTCCCGGGCCGCGCTGTGATTGGCTGCAGGCCCGGGACACCCCAGTGACGTCATTTCCCGGGCCGCGCTGTGATTGGCTGCCGGCCCGGGACACCCCGTGACGTCAGCCAATCACAGCACGGCCCAGGACCTGACTTGTTATTTTGGCTGACTGCAAGATTGTAATAATAATATGTTGCCTTTCGATAAAAGCTGACGTCCCAGCCTTAATTGTAGTGTGGTGCCCTGAGTTGCTGCAGTTTTGTATTCGGTGTTTATAAGACAGTGATTCCAGTGCTGTGATTGCTAAAAAAAAAAAAAGACTGACTTTACTCCGATTGCAAAAAAAAATAAAAAAATTTGCATGCATAAAGTGGCTTGTGCCAACGTGTATTTTCCCCTTTTCCTAATGAATGCAATGGTTATTATTGTGAGAGCTTGGCTTGGGTGCTGAAACGGCAGTGCGCGCCCCGTGCCAAGGGCCCATGGGCCATGTGCAGATGCTGTAGTTCCGCTCTCGTGCAGTTGCTGTAGTTCCGCTCTCGTGCGTGGTGCACGGGCTTTGAAGCACCCCTGTAAGAGCGCGACACTGGGAGCTAACTGTGCCTGCTCGGCGTCTCCCCGCACCCCTCCCGAGCGTACACTCAGCTGCTTCACGGGCAGCCTGAAGCCCTGCATTGTTTGCCCTTGGAAGTGCGCTGCGGCCGGGCCGAGGGGAAGCGGCGTCCCCCGCGCCCAGGGGCGTCCTCGCTGCTTCGTTAATGGGACAATGTTTTCACGTTGCAGATGGCCGAGAGCTAGCGCCGCACATTCGGGACCACGATGGCCCAATTTCCCACAGCCATGAATGGTAAGCAGTCTTGTTCTCTTGCATGAACTGTTGTGCTCTTTGTTGGGACAGGGAGACCCCTGTCAGCGCTGGCTTCCGATATTTGTATGTGCTGCACGGGTCAGGGGATGCTTTTGTTGCTAAAGATTGCTGTTGTCAACTTGTTATGCACGCCTCCTGTGACATATGGCTACCATGAATTTGCGCAGCGTCCATTGGTGATTTTGGAAATGTCAACACACACATGCCAGAGTCACGCAGAGGTGTTTTGTCGGCACCTTTGCGCCGTAACTTTTTGTGAAAATGCTTCATTTATTTACAGTATACAGATGGTCTGTGATTAAAGCTACTCGTTGATAATAGAATATAAACCGTACTGGACAAACTCACAGAACCAACTATTAAAGCTCCTTTGAAGTACTGAATTAAAAGCATTCGGAATTTACTCCTAGAAGGTGATTTATTTTCAATTAAACTTGTATGTGAAATGTTGAGAATCTGACCCCAAAGTTTTTTTTTCTGACGTTCAGTGAAAGCAGTTTCCTTGTTGTTGGCACCGTGGGGAATCCTGCTCTCTTTCTGCGCAGTCATAACACGGCGAAGGGAAAGATAAACTTTACAGGGCCTGATATTACACACAGTCCTGTTAACAGAAGGCAGCAGTGTTCTGGTGCTGCTCTGCTGTCTGCAAACCAGGTTATTGCTGCTGCAGCGATGCACTCTGTTTTGTGTAGATATATTGTATGGCTTAGCATTACTTGAAAGAGGAAAACGGTTTAACATTATCAGTTACCCTCACTACAAAAGTGCGAGGTAGCGTTCACCCTGTAATTATAGGGTTAGAAATAAATCCTAGCTCCCGGAGTTTGAAGTGTGCCAAATCTTTTATTTCCCAAGCTTTTAATTAGCAGTAGTCCGGGCATGCACATGCCAAGTATTCTGTGATTTGTCTGAAAGCCCTGTACTGAGGGCCAGAGGGCTTCTGCCAGCGTGCAGTTCGTAATGAAACCAAAACCTACGTCCCTGTTAAGCGAAAACAAGTAGAGATGGGTGGATGCAGAATTCGTCTCAAACGCAGACTGTCATAGACAGTAAGCAAATCAGACCGGCCCCGCTCCCAAAAGAAACTGTGCTCCCCAAACTTTACACAGTGTCCCCTCGGTATTGCTCTGAAGCAACCTCAGGCATGTTTCCGCCTTGGTGAGCCTTATCGGTGTAGCAGCTTGAGACAAATGACTAACTGCTGTTTCTGTCAGAACTACGGGAACGAGGGTCAGCCTGGGTTTGTAGAAAGATGGAATCACAGCAAGTCATCTTGTGGATAAACATAATTTCCAGAGCCTCTGTGAACCTGAAACCCAGCATAAACGTTGCAGATGCACAGTATAAAGGCATTCTTACTCATTGTCTTTTAAAGCCTAGTACTATTTTGTGAATCCTTCAGATCTGCTATGTAGTTTGTTTTTTATTTCATAGAAAAAACTCAGTTGAAAACTGCCGTATTTCATTTAGAAATATACATAATTCCGATGACGTAATTGTCCTTAATTTGTGTGCCAGACATCGTATCCTTCATATGGTTTTTTGACTCTAATCCGTTTCTTTAGGGCTTAGAATTGAAAAATCCAAGACACAGATCTCACTCTGTCCTGACATAAAGTGTAATCATTGACTCTAGGGTTGTAAAACAGTAGTAGATTGTTTCTCTTGACCTGTCTCAAGGGCCTTGGCTGTTAAGCAATGTTATTAGCAGATTAATCAATCAATCAATAATAACTTTTGTAAACCGCACTACTCACCCGTGGGGGTCTCATGGCGCTGAGGGGGTGGGGGTATGCTGCTACTGCTCGAATAGCCAGGTCTGGAGTAGTCTTCTGAAGGTTAGCAGGTCCTGGGCCAGCCGTAGGAGGATGGGGAGGGTCATCCAGGTCTTGGCCTACTCACTACCACAGAATCACCAAACCCGCTCCACTGTAATGAGGCGTCATAGCATACCAGAGAGGCACTCTGTCTCTCTGGTGGGAACCCAATGATGAAGCATGTCACCAACCAGGTTGGTGAGGGTGGGTTCTTCTAGATAAAAAAGTGTTTCTTCTAGAAAACAAGAATGACTCCTCTTGCTGGCTCTTCATCTTTTGGCCTCACTCTTTTGTTGTTTCTTTGTAATTGACCAGGGGGACCAAGAGTGGCTCCAGTGTCTTTCCCTCTCTTTCTTATTGTTTGAGTATCTAAATTGCTTTCCTAAGTTTGAAACCAGTGGTTTGACTTACCTGTAGTCTTTTTTTTGGGCACTTGACTAGTTGAGGTCACTAGACTCTGCATGGCAAGGCTTAGATAATGCTAGGTCATATACCTTACAAGCGTTGATTGCACTTCGCCAAACTGGTACACCAAAGACACATAATATGTTTGGCATTGGTGACAGAGGGGTTAGACTTCACTTTCTGCTGGGTTCAGTGATCCCATCAGTACTGGTCAACTACAGTGTCAAGTACTGGTGAGCCCCCAAGACCAAGCAAAAACAATTTCAGCATTATACCATTAGAGAAGTAGATTGCAACTGTCTCCTGCATAGTGAATATTGAAACAAATGCTTCTCTTGCACACACACGGGCTAAGAAAGAGTACTTTCACAGCTTCTTTCCAGCTATTAATCCCAGACACCACCAGATCCCCCTTTCCTCTTCAACCGCTCCATATGGTTGCAACTGCTGAAGGCGACTTTCCTTCCCAGTTCACTAACTGCTGGCCTAAATCTTGGCCTCAGCCTGTTTTACCCCTTAGAGCCTCTGAAAACGGAGCTTGTTTTGAAAGACATGGAGCAGAAAATAT
Source organism: Lissotriton vulgaris (assembly GCF_964263255.1). Taxonomy (NCBI): domain Eukaryota; kingdom Metazoa; phylum Chordata; class Amphibia; order Caudata; family Salamandridae; genus Lissotriton; species Lissotriton vulgaris. Next base: position 42,277 of record NW_028247738.1, on the reverse strand, counting down.
TCAAGATGAAGGTCGTGAACTTGAAACACCAGTTCAGTTAAACAGTATATATCAATGAACCGTTGAAGGCAATGGATACCTTGAAGCTACTGGCTGTTGAGTGTTTGCTCAGAATGAGTTCCTTTTTTTGCAATGGTGAATGCCATCAAACGTCTTTTCTTATTGAACCACCAGTCATTTAGCAGGCACTCAAATACAGTGATTAATTGCATTGTGTAACTTCCTTAAACCATTCCCTACTAGAACTAGAGATCACTCAAAGCTTGGCTTTATTCATTGTAAAACTCTTATACTTATTGCCCTGCCACTGTCTTTAAGGACCTTACATTTTGGTCTGCCAGGCTCTATTGGACGGAACCCTCCACAGGGTCCTTGCACCATCATCTTCTTAGATTGTTTCTCTAGGAGAATACTTTCCTTGTAGGAGGGAGAATTTATTCTTAGATCAATGGTCTCTGAACACAATAGATTGCAAGGCACTTTTCATAGTTGATGCAGTGGTGGGGAGCTTTGTATTGAAGCTTTACCCAGAATCCTCCAGCTAGTCTGGGGGTAAGAGAATATTCACCCATTTTAATCATGGCACCCAGATTTCTTTATGTAGGTATGATAGAACCATATTCAAAGCCTCATTGTTATTTGTTATAATTAGTTGTCAAAAAATGGTAATTAATATATATCCTGCTCTAAATCTAGGTAGCTTTAACTAATTTTTAGGTTTCGCTACGTCGAAAGCTGCGCACTGCGCAGCTTTTCGGCGCAGGCGAAATCTAATGTTAGAACAGTGTGGCCTTCGTTCCGCCTCTCTCTTCCATTGGCTAGCTCCATAAATGGAGGCTAGCCATTGAAAGAGAGAACTGTCCGTCATTTCCCGAGGCGATTGGTGGGCGTTCCGCCGATTCTTTCCATCTCCACAACGTCATGAAGACGTGGCCACTGGGGGCGTGTGCTTTTTTTTTTTTTACCACCGATGTTTGTGTTTATTGTTCGTCTTGTTCCCTGTCCCGCTGGCTGTTTCCTGACCACCCTCCCGCTGTCCGTGTGCCTGCCCGCCCTCCCGCTGTCCGTGTGCCCGCCCACTCCCCTCCCGCTGTCCGTGTGCCCGTTCCCGCCCCTCCCCCTCCCACTGTCCGTGTGCCCGTTCCCCCTCCTCCCCCGTCCGTGTTTCTTGTTTAGTGTTTGTTTTCATTTTACTTTTGCCCTCCATGCTGCTCTCCACAGTGCCCGTTCCCCCCCCCCGCTGTCCGTTCCCACCCCCCCCCCCCCCCCCTGCAGCAAGGACAAAAACATGCTTTTTTGGAAATGTTCAGCGTGATTTGCTATCCATGAAAGAAGACATTTGCCCAACACTTGGTTCCATAAACCTTTTATTTTCAGCAGCACAGCGGCGATTACAGTTGAGCCAAACAATATGAAGGAGCATAGCCGAACGATCCGACATCAGTTCATAAAAATGCCCCTTGCAACTCTGGAGATGTCAGACCTAGAAACTGCGCATGAGGGACATCAGCGCTCATGTGACTCGCACTCAAGCAGTCTGTTTAGGGCGGCTTGCTGCTGTGACCTGTGTGCAGCGAGCAGTCTCATGTTCACGCCAAGAAGGTGAAATGAGTATCGCTCAGTTGCTGAATAATATCTATCATTTTTCTTCTGCGCTACAATGCCACTTCTGTAGCAGAATGCGCGATATATAAATTGCTATCATTAGACTTGTGATATACATTCTCCAGTTCGTCTATCGCGAGACAAGGTGTTGTATTTGATATCGTGACCCTACAACGGTATACCTACACAAGTATGTTTTTCCTGTATAAAAAGACACTTTCGGCTGCAGGGTTTCGTCAATATGGCAAGGACAGAACAAAAGAAAGTTTACGATTGCTTTCACCGTCTCTATCACCGGACTGCCTCTTTAGCTTTTAAATAATATAGCAAATAATTTACCAAGCTCACAGATTCCTAGTTTATCGATTTAGACGGATGAGAAGTTAAGCGCAGCTAACAATAACAGAAGTGTTTGAGCCGCTGCTCAGTAAACCACCTGGGTGTACACGCCACACGGACGGACGTGGCTGTAGTTTTATCAAAAACCAATAAATGTAATGCATGACTTGTATGTGCGTTATTCACACTCGTCGTTTACTGCACACTGGGCGGACGCAAAGGCAGGGAACAACATTTGCATCTATTTTGCTCCCCCTGGTGGTCATCGGTACAAGTTATTTTGGTACACAGACAAAAAGCATGTTTAATTTGTAATAATAAAGCGCATTTCGTGAGCGGGTTTTGTGTCAGTAGTCAGCAGTCCCAATGTAGCACTCACAAGTGAAAAGGATTTCTATTTAGTATCAGGGTTTAGATTAGGAGTGCTCCACTTCATTTATTAAATTTAGTGGTCAGTTGTCGCCAGAAAGCTCTGTAACATGTAATTATGTTCCTTTTATTTTAAATATTTAGTTGATCAACAATTGTAAATGCAATAATACATGTTGACACTTACTACAGGAAGTTTATCAGACATATAAGTATCATTACTAAATAAACACACGAGGGATCGCAAAAAAATCCGTAATTTGATGTCAACAAAATATTATTACAAGTTGGCATAATGGACAGGAGGTGTAAAGTGCTCCGGAATACCGTCTGATCCCCGCGGGAGAGACTTTATACTTTCTGATAGTCCCTTTCACCCCTACTGTTCTCTCCACATAAAATGGAATGTTGAAAGGCTGAGCCACCCACGGCTATATTGCAGTGTCCGTGTCAACATTTCTCATCCAGTGGAGGCCAGAGGGAGAATGCGGCTCACAGACGTGAACAAAGTGTGCCCTCTGAAAAGCAGCTCTGATTCCCGGGTTTGACACAAACACCCACAAGGGCCGACAAAGAAAAGAGCGACGAACAGTTTTTTACAGCTGGGCATTCGCTAACTGTGAGAATCAGGAAACCGTTCTATCATTATTATTTCAATGTCTTGGCGTTTTTGCCTTTCTTTACGGGTCGAAGAGCGTTTTAGAACTCTTGACATTAGAGTAATTCAACTATTTCCCACATTTTAACTGTTCTTTGTGATACGCAAACTATCAAACGCTAAAGTTTCTATTTTTGCCCCCCCACATACACCTCAAATCCAAATGTATTTTTTTTTGTTAGGTCTCGCATTTGCGAAAGATTAAGCTATTGACATTGCAAATGACAATGTCATTTATTTATCTGTTTTCAAAACCAACACATAAATAAACAATTTGTCATTTGCAATGCCAATAACTCTAACTTTGTCAAAGGCGAAACCGTTGCATTGTAAATGCTTGTTTGATTCTGTCTCCAACGGCCTCAATGAATCCGAGAGCAGTTTTGCACAATTAGCCAACCTCTGATACATTTCTCTTTGTCTGTCACTCAATCCTTCTGTCCTACTGTTTGGATTTGCACTTTTACCACCATGTTGGTAGGTACGTGCTCCAACCAATTTTCCTTGTAGGCGTATACAATTTATGAATATGACATCTATGTTGTTCATCTATATGACAAGCTGTGTGGCTATTATCTTCTCAATTATTTTCTCAATTGGACATGTTTACCACCATGTTTCGGTAGGTATGTGTCCTGTAATCCGCATTTTCAAATTGTTGACATTACATGGAAACATTACAGTCTTCCTGATATGTCACCCTGCCTCCATACTTCTATGGGCGAATAGCTATACCAATGATTTTTCCAGTCCGGCTCAATATTACCATTCCCCTCCAGTTCGGCTCAAAATCACTATTACCTTCCTGAAAAAGTTGGCCGTCTAGGAGGGAGGAAGGCAGCAGCCTTTGTTTACCCAATGTAGAAACAACAATCGAGCAGTTGCTCTGAGACTCATTACTTCACATTCTTTCCTCGACCTTTCTCGCACCATGCGGGACCAGTTACACTTGTGATATTTTCAGTCCGCCTTTAAAAATGGCCTTTTATAGAACCACCCCCCTCCTGTACCGTTTGCCGGCTATCGGAGTGAGGAGTGTATTAATCATTGTTTATTATTTTGCCTTTTAACTTTATTCTCGGTAGAACAACAGTCGAGCAGTTGCTTAGCAACCTATGACTCCATAGTCCTTTCCCGTTTTTCACGTATCTTGCGGGAGCCACGCCCCCTTGAGAGCCGCTAGCTAACTTCTTTTTGATGAGCACAAATAGTCTGTCTCGGTATTGGTACGCTGTTTGGCTTGGATTTATGTCACAGACATGGATGTCCTCACGGATATCCAGCTTTAGGTAAGGTGACTTCGAGAATATTGATCCAACACGCTGTTGCCTTTTCCTTCTTTGGCTAAATGGTGTCCCCCCCCGACCTCTCGCCCCCCAGGTACCGCAACTCGACAGGCTCAAAAGTCATTTGCACACGTTACAACTTATGCGGAGGTGCCCCCATCGCCACTGCAATTTGTTTCAAGCCGGCGTTCTCTCTGAATGAGGCTTACCTGACATGCAGATAGGTAAGATTCTTTACTTACCACCCGATATTTCCAGGGTAACAGACCGTTCTTCACTCAGGGCTAACCCCGCTCTTTATCCCTGTTTTTTCAATTTCCAGATAAAAATTACTCGAGACCGAGTTCCCGCTCATTTCCACTCCCCCTCTTTGAAAAGCAGAACTACTTTCCTTGGTACCCTAAATATATTTAGGTAAGGTCGCCTGCTTTAACTCAGTCCTTTTCTGAGAACTTTACACACATGATATCACAGTGGCAACCATGGCTCTCTTCGATTTCCCCCTTTTTCTGCAATCATTGGACAATCGAGGCAGCTTTTAATATTAAATCCGAAACTCTCCACGTCTGTGTACCTTGTCCTGCGTCCGCCTGATGGGTAGGTGAGCTGTATCATTTACGTGGTGTTCTTCTTTCTTTTTTATAAATTTGGACACACTTTTGATATTTGCTCTCAATCCTTTCAGGAACGCCAACCTAAGACGCCGCAGTTTTTAGATCTCCAATCTAACCCTTACCCCGTCTTTGAAAACGTAGACGGCTAGGTAAGCTGTCCTTGTCTTAATTGTCCCGGGTTCAGGTAAATTGATAGAATGCATTGTGCTTGTGTGCACTATACATTTGTTCTCCGCTCTCAGAGGGCGACAACAACAAGTATGGTTGACCCCCATGAGGAGGCTTGTTCGTCTAGAAGGGGTTAGACATAGGCTCCTGTTGGTTTTATAAGCCCTCAAGTCCAAGACTGTGATTTAAACTATGTACATGCTTTACTCCACTGAAGGCCACTGTCCATTCTCTACAAACCCTCTGGTTTTCTGTTATGTGAGTGTCCCCAAAATCTGACTAGTTGTTATGAGGTATTCCCACAATGTCAAGTGATCTCTGTTGAGACCTCCCCGTTATGTGACTGCATCTCTTCTCCTTATCCCTAGGAGGATCGCCCTCTCCTTCCTTCCCTTCCTGTCCTGAAGAAGACCCTCCCAGCAAGGGGTAATTTCCCTGCACCTCATATTGGGTCGAAACGTAGACTTCTACTTCACTCCACCAGCCTGTACCGCTAGCAAGATGCCTACTGCTGTTTTAATAGCATGGTGCTCACAAAGTATACTGAACTGATTGATACCGTGTTTGTGACCCTGTGATATGGGGATCACACAAATAATTCTTTGTTGGGAAATTTAAAATAATTGTATAAATTGCTCCTCCCCCTTTATTTACATGCTCTACTTCCCCCCCTTTTGTGTATAGGAGCTCAATCGAAATAATTCCTCACTAAATGTAATCTAATGTTTAGCCATTGAATATGGTCTTTAGTACATTGTGAATAAAAACTCTGTACATCATCCTTTTTAGGTTTTATGTATGTACGTATTAGTGTGTCAAAATTTGCTTTAGATCTTTTTCTCCCAGTTCGGGACCACTCTGTCTATAACGTTCATTTACCCAGGTCCCAGTGACTTATATGGGTCTAACCCTGTCTCTTGTAATATACGAGAGAAAAAAACAGCATGTCTCTTAGCTGGAATGTATTGTGCGCTTCAAGCCTCGTTTTCACTCCGTTTCTCTTGCAAACTGAAAACAAGCTTGAACCGCACAATGTGTTCCAGCTACGAAAGCTGCAGGCCCGAGTCGTCATGTCACTCATGACTCGCTGAAGGCTCCTGCAGATGGGTTTCAAGTTTTCTGTTGAGCTCCGTGCTTGAAGCGGAGCGTCGAGTCGCACAATTCTGCAAACTCCATTCGCCGAGAAGAGTTAACCACCCAGAATTAGTGAAGCCACTTGAGGAACAGTCACATTGCCAAAATTACATGCACACAAGGTCATTGGAGACATTACCAAATTGTGTAAAACCACAACATGGTGACGGACTTAACCAGTGTTAATTCTATGAGGCTGGAGGCATCAAAATACATTTGTTGGTGACAATGAGTAAGTTGGAGGCACGAGCCTCACAAATGGGACGACGAGCCCCAATGCAGATGTCATGAATTTAAAACAGCAATTCTTTGCCTTAGAAAGGATCATATGAAAAGAAATCAGTAAATGGTGGGAGCTAACATCTCTGATAAGGTACATAGAGGTCAAACGGGTCCTATGGGGCCTTAGAGTATTCCCAGTTCCCACCTAGGAATCTGTCTACCTAGGACTCTTAGATAGAAATGGGCTAATTTCACAGCCATGAGCAAAGGCATGATGCAGAGACTCATAAAATATGTAGAATTAGACCAGACATGCATCCACAATGAAATTAAAGATGCTAGAAACAATCTTGAGGATGAGGAAGATCAAACAACGTTAGAGAGCTCCCTGCCAAAATGATGGATAGATTGAGAAAATATGAAGAGGAAGTTAAACCCCCCCAAAAAAAAAATTCCAACAAGATAAAAGATATTGTGCGACAGGAAAAAAGCTCATATTTGCAAGAAATGTGTGTGTGTACAGGAAATAAATGAGGCAAGAGGACATGCAGAAAAAATGTGATGCTATCTCCACAAGGTCCAGCTCCAATGTGAGCACGCATAATGAGGATCACAGCAATGTGGGGAGAATGGGTGAGCTGTCAGGTTTTCAAAACTGATATTGCCTACAAGTCAGGCAGACAGACTCTCACTTAGAAAAAGGGAAAGAGGACAAGGAAAAGGCAGATGCAAAGGTGAAGAATGAGAAGAGGTGGGTAGCAAGGCCCAGCAAACAGGGAGAACCACGCTCTGAAACAGGAAGAACTAAGTTCCAGACTGCGGGTGATGAACTTATCCAACACAAGAGTTAACTAATGATGAAACCTCTCTGTTAGTATTTGGGCTGACTTTTTTGTCCAACTATGAACTTTAATTATGCACAAACTAGAATTGCTTTATACATCTTTATCACATAAATGAAGCTATCCAAACTACATGAAATGTTGAAGTGCAAAACCAATGTGCAGGTATTTGATGTTCCATTATGTGAAATTCGAATTGGAGATGAGGAGGTATTATAAGCACTGGAAGCACTTCATAGAGAGCTGGAAGATGAGGACCCTAATATGAATCTCTCCCAAATGCTGGATACAGTAGGGTTTTGATGTGAACCACTCCCAGCAATAGAGATCCAGCCTGATCCAATCCCTACCACATGATATTATTGATGTTTTTCAAGACATCCTTATTCAGGAAGTGCTTACCTTGAGAGGAAAAACCCAGAAGGATCAGTATAACCTAACCCCTGCACAGATAAAAGCTCTAGCCACACTAAATTCAAACCCCACAATAGTTATATATCCCTCTGACAAGGGGGGGGTATTGTGGTAATGGATGTGGCCATGTACGAGCAAGAAATCAGGAATCAGCTCACACAGATTGAATGCTATGAGATTATCATCACCCAGAAATATGTAGAACTGAGGTCTGTCACCATCAGGACTCTCTTATTGAATGGCATGATCGGGGGGTCCTGGATGATGATGAGTACAGCTTTTTAAGAAAGGATCATCCAATAGAACTGGCATTCTATGTGGTACCCAAAGTGCACAAAAGTACCACTAATCCTCAGAGAAGACTAATTGTCATGCTTGGTACCATAGAACATCGGCATGTAGGGACTGAGTCACCAAACAACTCCAGTATCTATGAGCCCGAGTCCGGCTAGCTATAGCGCTTCACTTTCCTCCTAAACTTTCCAGAGAAACAAGTGAGTTGGCAATCATGGCAACAGACACACCCTTTTGCTCTCTCACTCATAATTGTCTACAATTAGACAAACTGAAGCTAAATGATTATATATCAACGATCTCTGGGATTAGTTACAGACCCCATACCTTAGCATACATAGATGGGCGTTCTACATCACAGCTGATGTGGAAATCTTGCCTCAGGACCTTCACTCAGTGTGTGTTTTTTAAACTTCTGTCCTCAGTTATGTGATAAGACATATTTTCTCACAAGCAGCAGCTGCATTCTAATGTTATGTTTCGGTGCTAGTGTCCGACCAGAGAGAATAACAAGGGAAATTATTGTTTCACCTTGTCCATGCTGTTCAGACTAAATCAGAGGAAAAGAACAGAACACAAACACATATGCAGGTTCTATTTGAAAATACAATGTGGCACAAAAGTGAGTGTGCTTCTGTAGTAATGTGTACAAAAGAAATGAAGCCTACAATGTGTAAAGCTATACTAACATAGGGAAAACATCAACGGCCCATGCAGGAAATATACAACAGGGATTTCCCAATTAAAATAAATAATGTGGGGTGGGATGATTCCTTCCTCATGATCACAACGGACATCACATCCTTGTACACCTGCATAGACCATGCTTTTGCCAAGCAAGCATTATCTCAAAATGAGGTCACTTTGTTTTCTCGAACAGATTAAAACCCTATTCAGTATGATACAGCACTGTTTGAAAGAAAAACAAATTCTACATGATGGGGTCTTTTATCGCCAGAAGGTCGGAACCGCAATGGACACCGTCTTCGCCCCCAGCTTTGCAAATCTTGTGATAAGCTGTGTGGGAGAAGCAGGTGGCCGGGGTGGAAGATAGCCAGGAGTATATGCAGCATGTGTTGATATGGACGCCCTATATCGAAGATTTCTTTTTTCTTTGGAATGGCCTCAAGAAAAGCGTATGCATTCCTGAATAAATTGAATGACAATCCTTATAACCTAAGGTTCACCATGACCCTAAGCACAAAAAATATATATTTCTTAGATCTGTGGCTGTGGGTGGAAAGTGCGAAAGCACACACCACAATACATCACAAAGCAAATGCTGGCAACAGTGTGCTGCAGTATAGCATCCATCATGCCCAGAATTTTATTAACAGCATCCCCTATTGAAAAATGTAATAACTCAAAAGGGTTTGTAGCACAGACATCGAGTTCAGGAAACAATTTCTACACATGAACCATAGATTCCAGAACAGAGGAAATACGGTCACGGTATTGAGCTTGGCCGAAAAGAAGGCGGCTTCTCTTACAAGGAATCAGCTATTATATCCCAATAAGGACATAAGCCCCAAAGAGTCATATATACGTTTTATCACACAATAAAATTCCTCCTCCTGCAGGATCAGGAATTTAATGACAAACACTGTGACATCTTAAAGAAGGACACAGTGATAGGCACAGAACAACCTTCAAAGCCCTGTACCATGTAAAGACGAGGTAGGACATTGGGGGATTACCTTACACCAGAGGTCTTCAAACTTTTTGATGCCGAGACCCCCTTGTAAAACCTTTTTAGGGGTAAGGACCCCCTTCCGACAAAAGTTTCTAGAAACTGGTACTCCTCATCATCATCTTTTGACAACCATAAATGCGCCTGTTAGACCTCATCACATCCATCCATCATTCATCCACCCACACTTTCACACATCCATCCATCCTTTTATCCTTCCATCCATCCATCCATCCTTCATCCATCCACACTTTCATCTTTCCATCCATACATCCATCCTTTACCCCTCCACCCTTCCATCCATCCACCCATCATTCATCCACCCACCTTTTCACACATCCATCCATCATTCATCCATGCAACCTTTTATCCATCCATCATTCATCCATGCAACCTTTTATCCATCCATCCATCCATCCATCCATCCATCCATCCATCCATCCATCCACCCTTTCATCCTCCCATCCTCCCATCCATACATCCATCCACCCTTTCATCCATACATCCATCCACCTACCCTTTCATCTATCCATCCACCCATCATTCATCCACCCACCTTTTCACACATCCACCCATGCATCATTCATCCATCCATGCAACCTTTTATCCATCCATCCACCCTTCATCCTTCCACCCTTTCATCCTTCCACCCATCCACCCTTTCATCCATCCATCCTTCATATGTCCACCCTTTCATCCTTACATCCATACATCTATCCTTCATCCATCTATCCTTCACTTATCCACCCTTTCATCCTTACTTCCATAAATCCATCCTTTATCCACCACCCCTTCATCCTTCCATCCATACATCCATCCTTTACCCATCCACCCTTCCATCCATCCACCCATCATTTATCCACCCACCTTTTCACACATCCATCCATGCATCATTCATCCATGCAACCTTTTATCCATCCATACATCCATCCACCCTTTCATCTATCCATCCACCCATCATTCATCCCCCCACTTTTTCACACATACATCCATGCATCATTCATCCATGCAACCTTTTATCCATCCATACATCCATCTACCCTTTCATCCTTCCATCCATCCATCCTTTATCCGTCCATCCTTGCATCCATCAATCCACCCATCATTCATCCCCCCACCTTTTCACACATCCATCATTCGTCCATGCAACCTTTTATCCATCCATATATCATCCACCCTTCCATCCATCCATCCTTCATCAGTCCACCCTTTCACCCTTTCATCCATCCACCCTTTCATCCATCCACCCTTTCATCCATCCATTAATCCTTCACCTGTCCACCCTTTCATCCTTACATCTATCCTTCATCCATCTATCCTTCACCCATCCACCCTTTCATCCTTCCATCCATACATCCATCCTTCCTCCATCCACCCTTTAATCCATCCATTCACCCATCATTCATCCACCCATCTTTTCACACATCCATCCATCATTCATCCATGCAACCTTTTATCCATCCATACAACCTTTTATCCATCCATACATCCTTCATCCATCTACCCTTTCATCCTTCCATCCATCCACCCTTTCATCCATCCATCCTTTCATCCATTCATCCACCCTTCCATCCATCCACCCTTCCATCCATCCATCCTTTCATCCTTCCATCCACCCTTTCATTCATCCATTCATCATTCATCCACCCACCTTTTCACACATCCATCCATCCTTCATCCTTACATCCATCCATCCACCCATCATTCATCCACCCACCTTTTCTGTGCCTCTCTCATAGGGGGGGGGGGGGGGGTCAGTATCTCTCTGCTCTTCTTCCTTCTTTCCCGATCATGGGAGGGCATCTCTGTGCCTCCCTGCTGGGGGCGGGGGACGTGTCATGGGACTCACAGCTCCAGGCGCGCAATATGCATTGACCTCAAAGGGCTACACTACAGCCTGCTCCCCCAGGCCCCCTCCGCCCACCCCCCATCTCTCCTCCTCCCCCAGCTCGAAACGGCTTCAGGGACACACTCACACAGCCACACCCGAGTACTTGACAGGTCTTTAGAAGACCTTTTACTTGTTAATGAGGCTTTGATGTTTTTCACACCTCGGCTCTGCCATGAACACCCTCGATCAGCCCACCGCCAGGAACTGCGTGCTCTGGCAGAATCTGCGACCCCCTTCCAAGGACTCCACGACCCCCCTGGGGGTCGCGCCCCACAGATTGAAGACCTCTGCCTTACACACAGCTATCATACAGGCAGTGCTTTAAATGGGCCGGTACTGTCCGGTACGGAGTACCAGCACTTTTTTATTTTGAGTGGAGAAGTACCGGCACTTCTCAAGAGAAATGCTATACTTTTAATTGGCGAGTACCGGCACTTCTCAAAAACAAGCAGGTACTCTGCTACAGACTACCTGCATTTCTATTTTTCCATTTCAAGCATTGCATACAGGGATCGCACTGCCAAAACATGGCTAACTAAACATAATGGATTTTACAGATTCAGCCATTGCAAAGCTTGTAGATATGTGTCTAACACTATATGATTTTCTAGATCTGGGCCACAAAAGGGAAATCAGACAGTGCTGAAATTGTTCATCTGACTTCTGTATTTATACCCTTCAGTGTCCATGCTCTCTCATGTACATGGGCAGCATTATCTTTCCTCTCAGAAAGAGCATCCTGGAACCACCAATGTGCAATTAGGAATCTGGACTTTGCATACTAGGTGGCCAGACACTCCTCACAGATACCTGACAGGAACATATCAAAATTGGGGTTCCTTGCCCTTGATCGAGTGGCAAAATAAATACAAGGAGGAGATTAAGCAACTAAGGCAGCAAGAGTCGAAGTATATTTTGGATTTACATTCAAATTCCCCTTTGGGCTCAATAAGAATGAGAAATTGGAAGTGCATGTGGGGTGAATGACATGGACACTGAATGTGGCCTCTCCTTGTGTGTCAGCATTCACTACACTCTGTAAATATTCAGGACACAGTATACCTTTCTCTCATTGCCCCACTGTTTTGATGGTGTTTAATGAAGAAATACCAAAAAGCAATATCACATATTGATGCTATTCCTACTGGTGCAGCTAGTCATGGTACTTTGGATAGTCCTGTTGGGTTGCCTGTGGATAGAAATATGGGGATTAGGCTAACAAGGGCCTTAAGCGGCGCAAAGACCACTTTGTTGTTTCCGAAATGAATGTAACATCTTGGAGCATTAATGCATCTTTGGTACATGTTAAACTTGATAGACAGATATTTCATTTGGATCAGCAAAGGTGAGACAAGGGCACATACCCAGAATTATGAACCCTGCTCATAATAACTGCTGAATCCTCGAATGCAATAAGAATTGGAGTCTCTAAATGCATTATTGAATATCAATATCTTGAACATATGCAAATTTTGCTCAACTGCACTGTCACAGAAAATAAATGGTCAACGCTGTCTCCTCCTCCTGATACAACACCCTCCGCATGCTCCGCAGGATCTACAAGTGGATCCCGACCGAAACAAGAAGAACGGTGACACAGGCCCTCGTCAGCACAAGACTGGACTACGGCAACGCACTCTATGCAGGAATCCCAGTCAAACACCTATGACGACTACAGCGCATCCAAAACGCCTCCGCCTAACTGATCGTCAAGGTCCCCCGCCGCAGCCACATCACCCCTCACCTGAGAGACCTACACTGGCTCCCCGTTGACAAGAGGATCACCTTCAAGCTCCTCACCCACGCACACAAAGCACTCCACAATGCCGGACCAGCCTACCTGAACAGCAGACTTAGCTTCTACACCCCCACCCGCCAGCTCCGCTCCGCCAGCCTCGCCCTCGCCGCTGTCCCCCGCATCCAACAAACGACCTCCGGCGGCAGATACTTCTCCCACCTCGCCGCCAAGACCTGGAACACCCTACCTACCCGCATACGGCAGACCCAAGACCTACTAGCCTTCAGAAGACTCCCCAAGACCTGGCTCTTCGAGCAGTAGCAGCACCCACCCTCCCCATAGCGCCTTGAGACCCTCACGGGTAAGTAGCGTGCTTTACAAGTACTCTCATTGATTGATTGATTGATAGAGATTCATGAAAATTAGCTGCCTTGTGCCGTAACCATTAAGCCGGCTTTATGTGAAAGCCCAGTTTAGGCATTTTTTTTTAAATGATCATTTCTAATTTTAAATCTGTTTATTTGTATTTGGTATTTTTGGTTTGTTTGTAATAATGTCTTTTATGTCTATGATTCACCCCTTTGTTTGCAATGGAATGCAAATTATGGTACTCAATTTAGGTATATGAATTTGTACACTGGTATTATGTTTGGATGATTTCTATATTATATAAATAAATTCAGTGGAACACAGACTTTGCATACACTGAGGCTAGTGAACTGGAAGTAACGCATGTTGATGTGTAGTATTTCCTCAGTGCCCATTGCCTTGTGTATTTATTGTATATGGGAACAGGGCTTGTTCACCTTTACAAAGGATGCTTATAGCCAAAATGCTTTGGAGCGTCTGAGTTCCATGAAACATCTACATTTTTATTTGCACACACATCCTGTAGTGCCCGCTTTTTCTTTCAATGGCAGCTGAATTTGAAGAGAAATATATATATTTCTCTCCAAATATATATATATATATATATATATATATATATATATATATATATATATATATATATATATATATATATATATATATATATATATATATATATATATATACATTTATACATATATACATATGTATGTATGTATGTATGTATATATATATATATATATGTATGTATATATATATATATATATATATATATATATATATATATATATATATATATATATATATTTTATTTTATTTTTATTTTAGCTGTTTTATAGCGCGCTCAGATACTACCAGAGTGTCCTGGCGCGTGAATAGAAAAACAAGCAGGTGACCAAAAGAAAGAAGGATGAAGTTCAAGTTTGTTTTTTATTACCAGAATTTTTAAATAAGCTAATAAGCAGTTCTGAAGAGATATGTTTTTAGTGCCTTTTTAAATGATACAAAATTTTCAATCAATCTCAGGGAGAGGGGGAGAGTATTCCAAGTCTTCGCCGCGGTGACAGCAAGCGACTGGCCTCCCAAACGTACTCGCTGAAATCGGGGCACTCTTAAAAAGTTGCAGTCAGCTGAGCGTAACGCCCGAGTAGGGACATAACGGTTGAATCTTTTCCTCAGATAGGAAGGGCCAAGATCATGAACTGCTTTAAAAGCTATGGTAAGAATTTTGAAAGTTATCCTCTGCGCTACTGGCAGCCAGTGTAGTTCCTTCATGTGAATCCGAACACTTTCTCTACACGGCACATTGCACAGCAAGCGAGCAGTATATATATATATATCATCACACAAGTTTCGCCAACGCTTGGAGGAGCCTCACACAGGTAGGTGTTTGTAAAGTGCGTTTATTCAGGAAGGCTGCAAGCAGTTTCTGTAAAAACCAACATCGTATGCCTACGCGTTTCGAGTCCTCCTGACTCTTCATCATGGGCAGCACGTTTGCACAAGACCGGTTTCACCAACCATATATCTGATAGTTCCCGCCCCAGTGGGCGTTACCGGTTGCAATGTTTCTTGGTACATGTGGTTGCCTTGTACTACTCCAGTGAGTCCGTCTATGAGTAACGTGCAAAAAATTAAAACCACAGTCGGGTGAGGTGGTCAATACTTCCCGCTGCCGCACCATTAAACCTTCGTGAGCACGACCTCCTGTGCTGATCACACCAGATGGTGTAATCGTCGCTGCGTTCCAGCTGGGCTACCTCCGCGACCTGGACCGGCCGCAATAATCTCATCACACAAGATTCGCCAACGCTTGGAGGAGCCTCACACAGGTAGGTGTTTGTAAAGTGCGTTTATTCAGGAAGGCTGCAAGCAGTTTCTGTAAAAACCAACATCGTATGCCTACGCGTTTCGAGTCCTCCTGACTCTTCATCATGGGCAGCACGTTTGCACAAGACCGGTTTCACCAACCATATATCTGATAGTTCCCGCCCCAGTGGGCGTTACCAGTTGCAATGTTTCTTGGTACATGTGGTTGCCTTGTACTACTCCAGTGAGTCCGTCTATGAGCAACGTGCAAAAAATTAATTAAAACCACAGTGGGGTGAGGTGGTCAATACTTCCCGCTGCCGCACCAATAATCCTTCGTGAGCACGACCTCCTGTGCTGATCACACCGGATGGTGTAATCGTCGCTGCGTTCCAGCTGGGCTACCTCCGCGACCTGGACCGGCCGCAATAATCTCATCACACAAGTTTCGCCAACGCTTGGAGGAGCCTCACACAGGTAGGTGTTTGTAAAGTGCGTTTATTCAGGAAGGCTGCGAGCAGTTTCTGTAAAAACCAACATCGTATGCCTACGCGTTTCGAGTCCTCCTGACTCTTCATCATGGGCAGCACGTTTGCACAAGACCGGTTTCACCAACCATATATCTGATAGTTCAGGCCCCAGTGGGCGTTACCGGTTGCAATGTTTCTTGGTACATGTGGTTGCCTTGTACTACTCCAGTGAGTCCGTCTATGAGCAACGTGCAAAAAATTAATTAAAACCACAGTGGGGTGAGGTGGTCAATACTTTCCGCTGCCGCACCATTAATCCTTCGTGAGCACGACCTCCTGTGCTGATCACACCGGATGGTGTAATCGTCGCTGCGTTCCAGCTGGGCTACCTCCGCGACCTGGACCGGCCGCAATAATCTCATCACACAAGTTTCGCCAACGCTTGGAGGAGCCTCTCACAGGTAGGTGTTTGTAAAGTGCGTTTATTCAGGAAGGCTGCAAACAGTTTCTGTAAAAACCAACATCGTATGCCTATGCGTTTCGAGTCCTCCTGACTCTTCATCATGGGCAGCACGTTTGCACAAGACCGGTTTCACCAACCATATATCTGATAGTTCCCGCCCCAGTGGGCGTTACCGGTTGCAATGTTTCTTGGTACATGTGGTTGCCTTGTACTACTCCAGTGAGTCCGTCTATGAGCAAGTGCAAAAAATTAATTAAAACCACAGTGGGGTGAGGTGGTCAATACTTCCCGCTGCCACACCATTAATACTTCGTGAGCACGACCTCCTGTGCTGATCACACCGGATGGTGTAATCGTCGCTGCGTTCCAGCTGGGCTACCTCCGCGACCTGGACCGGCCGCAATAATCTCATCACACAAGTTTCGCCAACGCTTGGAGGAGCCTCACACAGGTAGGTGTTTGTAAAGTGCGTTTATTCAGGAAGGCTGCAAGCAGTTTCTGTAAAAACCAACATCGTATGCCTACGCGTTTCGAGTCCTCCTGACTCTTCATCATGGGCAGCATGTTTGCACAAGACCGGTTTCACCAACCATATATCTGATAGTTCCCGCCCCAGTGGGCGTTACCGGTTGCAATGTTTCTTGGTACATGTGGTTGCCTTGTACTACTCCAGTGAGTATGTCTATGAGCAACGTGCAAAAAATTTATTAAAACCACAGTGGGGTGAGGTGGTCAATACTTCCCGCTGCCGCACCATTAATCCTTCGTGAGCACGACCTCCTGTGCTGATCACACCGGATGGTGTAATCGTCGCTGCGTTCCAGCTGGGCTACCTCCGCGACCTGGACCGGCCGCAATAATCTCATGACACAAGTTTCGCCAACGCTTGGAGGAGCCTCACACAGGTAGGTGTTTGTAAAGTGCGTTTATTCAGGAAGGCTGCAA
Organism: Lissotriton vulgaris; assembly: GCF_964263255.1. NCBI lineage: Eukaryota > Metazoa > Chordata > Amphibia > Caudata > Salamandridae > Lissotriton > Lissotriton vulgaris. Next base: position 24,957 of record NW_028247738.1, on the reverse strand, counting down.
GCAGTTTCTGTAAAAACCAACATCGTATGCCTACGCGTTTCGAGTCCTCCTGACTCTTCATCATGGGCAGCACGTTTGCACAAGACCGGTTTCACCAACCATATATCTGATAGTTCCTGCCCCAGTGGGCGTTACCGGTTGCAATGTTTCTTGGTACATGTGGTTGCCTTGTACTACTCCAGTGAGTCCGTCTATGAGCAACGTGCAAAAAATTAATTAAAACCACAGTGGGGTGAGGTGGTCAATACTTCCCGCTGCCGCACCATTAATCCTTCGTGAGCACGACCTCCTGTGCTGATCACACCGGATGGTGTAATCGTCGCTGCGTTCCAGCTGGGCTACCTCCGCGACCTGGACCGGCCGCAATAATCTCATCACACATGATGAAGAGTCAGGAGGACTCGAAACGCGTAGGCATACGATGTTGGTTTTTACAGAAACTGCTTGCAGCCTTCCTGAATAAACGCACTTTACAAACACCTACCTGTGTGAGGCTCCTCCAAGCGTTGGCGAAACTTGTGGGATGAGATATTCTGGTTCCTGTAAGCAGACCGAAATGAAATGTCGTCTTTCTTTGAAAAAGGCTGAAGTCAGGCCGAAATGCATCAGAAAAGTTTGGGACGGCTTTTAAGAAAAGAAATTAACATTTGTCAGCGCGAGGTGTGCGACTCGTTCTTTCCGGCTTGGAAAGGTGAAGATATATATATTCCATATATAGTTAGTTGCACTAACTATATATCGCGCACCCGCAATCCACTGCTGATGATGTCACATATTACATCATTCATGACATGGTCAGTGACATCACTGATGACATCACTGATGACATCACTGATGACAACATCCAGTGACTGTATGTTTCTGTAAAGTTAAAATATGTCTTACATATTGAAGAATGAGTGGATGTATAAGTGTCTGGATGAAGGATTTAGTAGGTGCATGACTGACTGTATGAGTGAGTGATTAAATGTGTCTCACTGAGTGCATGGGTTAGTGACTAAACTGTCTTAATTTGTGCATCATTATGTCTGTTGTTCTGTAAACTGTTGCATGTGTTGATAAGTAGCTATATGAGTAACTATATGGGTTATTGATTGGTTGCCCAAGTATTTGTATGGGAGACTGAGTGTGTGTGTGGGTGGCTGGGAGGTGTATGACTCTGTGCATAGATGTGTGAGCAGTTGATTCACTAGATGTATGGTTTCAAAAGTGCATGTGGAAACAGCTGTATGGGCGGTTGACTGTGTGCATGAGTGTATTGGTGAGTGAATGGATATCTCAGTGCTACATGTCAAAGTAAGTACATATGTAAAACACAGTACATGTGAGAGTTGACATATATAAATAACTGTGCATAAGAGCCAGTGAATGTGTGAGTGGCTGTATGGATCATTGTGAACTTGTATCAGGGATTGTATAAGAGAGTAAATATGTGTTAGTATATGTTTGAATAAGTAAAGTTTGTATAACTGTATAGTTGAGGAAATGGAGGTGTGATTGATTCTTTGCATGACTGACTAGGTGTGTGAGTAACTCCATGGATGAGTGACAGTCTGTGAGTGTCTGTTTACACTGATTGTATCTAAGGTTATATTAGAGTCTGAAGAGGTTCATCGTATTATCACATGAATGATATCATCAGTGATGTGATCAGTAATGTCAAATGAGATGTCATCAGTGATGTCATCAGTGATGTCATCAGTGATGTCATTTGAGCTGTCATCAGTGATGTCATTTGAGATGTCATCAGTGATGTCATCAGTGATGTCACTGACCATGTCATGAATGATGTAATATGTGACATCATCAGCAGTGGATTGCGGGTGCGCGATATATAGTTAGTGCAACTAACTATATATGGAATTTCAATGGTTTTGTGTGAGTAAAATAAGGTTTTGTAAATGCGAATTCCTAACTATATATGGTCTATAACCTATGGTTTTTTCAGTGAATATATATATATATATATATATATATATATATATATATACATATACACTAGCAGCCCGCCCCGGCGTTGCCTGGGGCAGAAGGGGGCTGGGGGCAGCATCGCAGCAGGAGAGGCGCAGCAGAGCGGCCGGGAGCAGCAGAGCGTACTTACAGGGTTTCCTTGCTCCCGTTTTGTTGGTCCTGGCCGCTTCTTCCCACGCTTGTGTCCGCTGTTTCTCTGCGCTCGTTTTCTTGGTCCTGGCCGCTTCTGCCGACGCTCCTGTCCGCTCTTACTCCGCGCTCCCCTGGGCATGTCGATGCTCCTCTACGCGCTCCAGACCTTGGAGGGTGTCGCTTCCTTTCTCATGTCCGCTCCTCGCAGGGTGTTGCTTCCGGCTTCCGCGCTCCCCCGTGATGTCTGCACGCATCAGCACACACGTCGTTAGCTGGCGCTGCTTCTAATGGACTACTTTTCCTTAAAAATTACTTTTCCCTTCTAACTTATATATTTTTTTATTATATAGCCTATGTCCTTCTGCTTGCCCTTACGTTTTCAAAGATGTATTGGGTGTTTGGATTGGTGGTGTACTTTTCGAGTTTACCTGGCTCAAAGGACACAGTTCTCTCTTTATAATAGTAGTATAGATATATACATATATACCTATATATCTATATAGTTGCTGGAAGAAATAAAAAAACTGGACGAGGAGCTTGACAATGTAACTGATCCCGATATAAAATCATCTATAACGGCCACACGCAAAGAGATCAGTGAGCGACTCCACAAACATGAGGAAAGAATCAAAGCCAGGAAGGTTCACAAGTTTGCGAGAGACCTTAAAGATTACGAACTCGGTCAAATCTACACCTTTTCCCGCAAATTCGACAAAGCCAAACAGTCGAAATTAATAGGCAAAAATATCAAAGTGGGTGAACCTCCGAGAAAGGATCATTTGGCAGCAAACAAGACAGATTCAGATGCAGATTCAGCCTCAGAAGCTAGTGCTTCCAGCACTTCTTTTTCCGAAACAAGCAGCACCGACGGAAGATCGGGAGGTAAGATACTGGATCTCGGTGAAGAGATTGATTTTTTAGTGGAGGAACGGCTGCAAACTTTGCGCCCAAGATTACGAAAGAATTACACCGCAAAAAGCGCAACGCAAAACGTCACGCCAGAAGAAAAAAGCGCAAAGCCACAGCAACAGCAAACGCAGAAAAGGAAAAAACAATGGTACAACAAGAGAAAGTAATGCAAGATTGCACCATCACAAATTTATCTGACGTTACACTGACTGCAGCGGAGGAGCAACTATTAGCCCTCGGATTAAATTTTTGCCCGGATAGCACCTTCAGCTACACCAATCGAGGGCAGACGTGTTCCGCTTTATTCGTAAATTAAAACTTAAGACTTTTTTTCCTCCAAACCGTCCTCTAAAACAACTGAGCGCATCAATAACAGGGAGCCATCTACAAGCCGTATTACTACAATCCCAGCTGCACGAGATGCCAGATTGTTATTAACACTTTGTGACCTAGGGGAATCTGGAAATCCCACAAGAAATACAACCACTACAGAAATTCCAAGCACACAGCGTGAACTACAGGATGTTGATATTCGGCAGAAGGGAGCCGGTGAAGGTCCATTCAAGCCGGTAAGCACATTTTTGCCTGTTATGCCTAAAGACGCGGTAGACATTTATCATGAATGCGTAGTAGAAGATTTTAAAAAACTACACCGCAAGGTACAAGGACAAAATTACAAGCACAATGTTGAACTAAATCAATACATGATGTTAATGAAAAAATTAAGTCAAAATCAGGAAGTAGTAATCAATAAGTCTGATAAAGGCGGAAATATTGTCTTGTGGCAAAAAAAAGACTACATCACAGAAGCTGAGACAATTAAATTACACCAACTGCTATGTAAGATCTAATGGGTTGGCCTACAAAAAAGCTACAGAGGAACTTAAAAAAATGTTACTATCATACAAAATTCATAAACAATTTGACTTTTTGCACGTGGAACATCCGGTAATACCGATATTATATCTAATTCCCAAGGTGCATAAAATGAAAGTTCCAACACCAGGTCGACCAATTATATTGGCCATTAACAGCATTGGGGAAAATATTTCCCGTTACATTGACTTTTTTCTTCAAGACATTGTTAAAAGCTTACTGAGTTATTTGAAAGACACTGGTGACTTTTTGAATGAGTTGAATTTGATTCAATGGCAGGAGAATTGGTGCTTAGTGACTCTTGATATCGAGTCGTTATATACTTGCAAAGATCATGCCAAAGGTATTGAAGCAGTTCAATATTATTTGGGTTTAAGAACGTGTGAGTATTATAGTCACAATAAGATGTTGTGTGAGTTGGTACATTGGTGCTTACATAATAACTACTTCATGTTTGGGAAGGAGGTGTGGAAACAGGTCAGGGGTGTTGCGATGGGATCATGCTTCTCTCCCAGCTACGCGTGTTTACACATGGGCTGGTGGGAGGAGCATGGTCTCATCAGCACACCCAGTTTTAATGGTGTTAAACACTGGATACGATTTATAGATGATGTGTTCTGTATATGGGCGGATGACGAACAAAGTGCCTCAGAATTCGTCAATGCCTTAAATTGTAACAAAGAGAATCTTTTCTTTACCTCCAATATCAGTAAAGTGCAGGCAGACTTCTTGGATGTACACATCACAGTGAACAACAACAATATAGTAACATCACTTTTTCGCAAACCTACTGCTGGCAATAGCATATTGCATGCCAGCAGCAAACACCCAAAACATGTTGTTGCAAATATTCCATTTGGAGAGCTGTTACGATTGAAAAGAATAACCAGCACTGCTGAAATATTTGAACAAGAAGCAGATGTAATGATAACTAGACTAAAAGCTAGAGGGCTCTGAGACAAAGTCGGGAAAGATCTAGAGAGTTTCTGCTGAAATCTGAGGTTCAACAGACCCACAACGACAATGCTACTCCTCGCTTAGTCTTATCATACAGCAAACAAGAAAGGCAAATCGAATCGATTGTCAAGAGACACTGGCCAATTCTCATGACTGATGGGTTCCTAAGTGACACACTTCCAGAAATGCTGATAATAACATACAAAAGAGCTAGATGTATGCACAACAGCTTAGTTAAATCAAGCCCTGAGCTAGGTAGTGGCAGCACCTGGCTCAAACAGAAAAACTGGTTTCTTCAAATGCTCAACTTGTCGAGCGTGTAAATTTGGTATTAATACCACGCATTACAACACCCCCGTCAGTCAAGTCAGCAAAGCTATTAGAGGGAATTACAATTGCCATAGCGACTTTGCCATATATGTTCTGACGTGCACCTGTGGCCTATGATGCATAGGCAGTACCAAATTACAGGTGCACGTCAGAATTTTACAAAATCTTCGAGCAATAGTCAATAATGATAGCACATACCCTGTAGCTCGCCACTTTAGATCTACTCACAATAATGATCTGAGTAATCTGACATATTTTGTCATTAATGCAGTGGCCCCCCTCAAGCGAGGGGGAGATAGAGAAAAACTCCTAAGAAAGAAGGAGACACAATACATTGTTGAGCTAGATAGTAAATATCCTAATGGGCTTAACACCACAGAAGATATACATAATTTTCTGTAAAATGTCAAGCTGTGAATTCAAATATGTGTGTAGTGAACCCTTTCCTGAACCAAGTATTCAATTTATGTTTCTAACATTAGGGATATCCAGTTTGAATATATAAGTGAATCTGTTGGAGGATTGTTTGGCGATCCAGTGCATCACTGGTGAACAGGTTGGATAAGAAACAACCATTAAGGATCTGAAACTGAATCAATTCACCCACTATTATTTCAAACCAGACCGTACTATGTAAATATTGTTCAAATAAGTAATATTTGTTTAGCATTTCTTTTTCTTTACCTTTGTTCAATGTATATATACACTCCAGAAACCACAGATATTTATGTTTTGATATCAAGTTATTAAGTATTAGGGTTAGCAATAATGCACAGGGTGTAATTGATCTATTCAATTAACCTATCCTCCGATAGTGTGCTCGAAGAGGATTTGTGTCTTTTAATCATGATATACACAAAATATAAAAAAATATAAAAAATATATTTTCTTGCACAGGTCACTTTTGGTTCATAATACCGTTAAATATTTTATAAGATGTAATTTGTTTTTGGGTACAATAGGTTTTTCCAATCCACAAGGGGCCATTGCATAGGGTTATCCCATTTGATAGGGAACTATGCTTGATTGCAGGATAAGGGAATGTAATATTAAAAAGTATTTAAACAAGAATAGGCTTATTTTTGGTCATGATAGTTTATAGAACTATGTAAATAGATGAAATGTTATGTAGATAGTGTAGATAGATGTATATATATTTATTTGCATATATTATCTTTAACTTTTTTCATACAAAGACAGTCTATTTTCCTGCAACTATTATATTGGCCACAGTATTCAACCTTTGTGTAATGTACAGTTCTTGTGTGATTAGGCATTCATGCTGAAATATTATTGTACCTTGTTTTCCACAATGTATTATTGCGGTGTACCATTAAGTATTTTCTTTATGTTCATCATGTGACCATGTGATTCACTTGAGAGGGGGAGCATCACTTTAAAAAACAAGTATGTAGTCAGTCAGCTGACCGGGTGTACGGTGTGTCAACAAGAGCACTCGTTGCTCGAAACGCGTCGCCCGTTGAGAGGTCAACAATAAATCTACCTTGCCGACAGCTTGGGGTCCGTGTCTTCATTTCGCCGTTTGTTCGGAAGTGGTGAAGATTGCTGGTGAATATATATATATATATATATATATATATAGACCTATACAAATTTAGCCGCAAGTTGAAATTACAAAAGCATTTTTCAGGCAGCAAAACACGCACAACACCAGTGAGGGCAGAGTCAGACAACCAGGGGCTCCTGGCTCGCGATGCTCCATTTCTTAATGCTATGGAATCACTGGGATTGGAACAGTCGATTTCTCAAAATGCATCAGCACCGACTACCAACAATGTAGGGGGCTTAACATCTTTCAAACCTCGCTCCACCTATACTCCGGTGATGCTATATGATAACATTGATATCTTCCATGATGCGGCTTCAAAAGAAATCAAGGTGCTGTACTCGAAAATTCTCGGCACTAAACAAAGGAAATACATACAGAATGACCAATACCTGAAACTTATCAAAAAGATCCAGCAAAATGAGAACATCATTGTCAGGCAATCTGATAAGGGGGGCAATATAGTGTTATGGCCACGACAACTATATTTGGAGGAAGCCCTCTCTCAACTCAATAACCCAGATTGTTATAGGCACAGTGACATTTGCTTGGTCAGGAAAGCCCAGGCGGACTTCTACTCACTATTGATGGGGTGGAGGTCTTTTGGCTTGATAAGTATGGATGAACTAAAGTACTTGAAAAACGACAACCCGATTATGCCAGTCCTATACCTGATCCCAAAGGTCCATAAAAACCCAGATAACCCCCCGGGAAAACCTATTATTGCAGCATGTGGGGGATTGCTGGAAAAGATAACTATTTATGTTGACTCATTTTTGCAAGAACATGTACAGAGTTTACCGTCATTTGTCTAGGATTCCAATGACTTTCTACGTAAAATTGAAAATATAGATTGGGATCCGGAGTGGTTTCTAATTACATTGGACGTGTCATCTTTGTACACCAGCATAAACCACCAAGATGGTTTACGGGCCATTGAATTCTATTTGGGTCGAAGACCGATTTTGTTAGTAGATCATAATCGTATGTTGTAGCTATGATTTCATTCTGTTTACATCACAACTTCTTCATGTTTAATAACAGATACTATCAGCAGGTCAGAGGTGTTGCCATGGGGGCCTGTTTCTCTCCCAGTTATGCCTGTTTGCATATGGGCTACTGGGAGAGACAGGTTCTCTATGGCGAACACTCTGACATAGCAACGCGGTATATTGTGCGCTGGTATCGTTATATAGACGATGTGTTTCTTATTTGGAGAGGCACACGTCAAAAAGCTGAGCAATTCATAGAGACACTGAATTGTAACAATTTCAATCTTTCGTTCACATCAGATATAAGTCAGGAGCAGGTGCACTTTTTAGACATGACTATCATAAATGGTCAGGACAACCTTGAGACCAGGCTATACAGGAAGCCCACGGCTGGAAATACAGTACTCCATGCCAGCAGCCACCATCCTCCCCATCTGATACGTAGCATCCCCTATGGGTAGATGTTGCGTATCAGACGGTTGAGCAGCACTGATGCTCAATGTCACCTAGAACAGGAGGCCAGTAAAATTAGATTCTTGGCAAGAGGATACAAGCTGGAGCAAATTGACAAGGCCATGGCCAAAGCGAATGCTTTACCACGCAGCCAAACCCTCCAACGTAAAGACATTGCTGGGTCTACTACCTCCCAAGACCAGTCTGTCAGATTGATTTGGGCCTACAACAGACAACATGGCGCGCTTAGAAGAATTATCACTAAGCACTGGGATTTAATCAAATGTGATCCTATTATAGGTGATAGGATTCCAGCTAAACCTGCTATCACCTATAGGAAGGCATACTCGATGCAGGATGCACTTGTCAAATCTAGCCCGGAGATAAGAACAAACAGGAATTGGCTAGACAAGAGCAAAGGTTTCAGGAGATGTTCTTCCTGTAAAGCCTGCCAACATGGACTAAATAAAACAGAATATGTGGTCCCCTTTACTCCCAGTACTCGCAAGATCAAAAAGCAATTGACTTGCAAAAGTGAGTTTGTGGTTTATGTGCTGGAGTGTCCGTGTGCCCTGCGGTATGTGAGTAGTACCAAGCTGCAGGTGCACAAGAGGATACTCCAGCACATAAGGGCCATTAACACTAGTGACCCGGCATACCCTGTGGCGCGCCACTTTAAAGAGTGCCATAACAACGATAGCACTCTTTTAAAATACTATGCCATTGATAATGTAGGCCCACTTAAAAGAGGAGGAGACAGGGAAGGAGCTCTGAGAAGGTTAGAGACAAGGTATATTTTGGAAATGGATAGCAGAGCCCCGGGAGGGTTGAATTCCACGGAAGACTTTTATACCTGTCTCTGACTTATTCTAATGTCTCTCGTTTCCCTGTGCATTTAATTGGCTACGTAGGGCGTTCCTGGGTATTCCACCTTGATGGCCTGGACTTTGTTATAGCAAGGTTGTCCCGCAACTTAATCGGGCTGGTTAAGATTGGGCCTTATGATATTACAAGTCTTGAAGATGTCTAGTACTGCAACTGACCAAGTAGTGTAGCATAGCCTAGGCTTAGGCTATGTAACTGAGCAACATATAGGATTGTCGAATTTCACTCTTTTGTATAATACACAAAAAAATGAGAGAGGATAGAGATGATAAAAATGAAAAAAGAAAAAGAAAAAAACAATTTGAATTTTTTTCAATGTTCACCATCACTAATAATTTCTTGTACAATCTAATGGTTGTTGTATATAGTCTACTGCAAGGGTATTGGGGGAGGCTGCGATATTGTATTGGCAACAAACAATGACTATCTCCTCCCCACATACACTGAAAGGCATAGACAGTTTTTTAGCGTGTGCAATATATTTATTTATTCAAGGTTGCTGCGTTTTCATGGGTTTGTGAAATGCATTTATGCAATTACGTTTAACATTCATCCGTAATCTCATCCAATGTATATAACGTGGTGTAAGGTCATTGTATATATTGTAAATATATCAATTGTTAGAGAGTTTATTTTCCTCTAATACACTCTGATTTTAATACCGCATTTTATATGTAATAATTGTATTTATTTATTCAGTACCTCAATTATAGGTTTGACTATATTTGCACCTTGTACTTTGCACATTGCCTTTTGCACATCGTAGGGGATTACCCCGGTATGAGAGTTATTAACTTCGAAATCTGTTGTCTATGTCTATGGTTGACTGCATTTCCATCTGACTATGCTCAACCAATGATATTACATTTTGAATTGCACTAGCACTTTAAATTTTGCCTCTTTCCCTGCATGCGTCATGTGACCAAGGCCTCTAGGAAGGCCGAAACGTTATGCTGAGGTGCGCCTTCGTAATGATTGAATAAACCACTGCTCACCTGCACCTGGGTCTCCTCTCTTCTTCTGCGCCGTTTGGTATCCGGAATTGGGCTCCAGGCGAGAGATAGCTGAGATTGTTTCATATATATATATATATATATATATATATATATATATATATATATATATATATATGTGTGTGTGTTTTTTTTTTCATTAAGAAAACGCCACACTCAGGAACTTGGATTTTTTTCAAAATGTATTTAAACCGAGCCCAGTCTGCACACCAACACGTTTCAGCCTTGCGGCCTTGGTCACGGTAAGTGGTAATACTTTCAGCCACTGTTTTATATGTCATTTCCTGTGAAGCATGCCCATGAATTCTGGGACATGTAGTTCTTAATATTTTAGCACAATTCAACCACAATGCAAACATTGTATTTACAGATTATTAATGATTTTCAGTGCATTCTTAACCTTTGTAAATTCAAAACAAAAATGTAGTTTTTTAATTGTTTAGTTTCACATCCATAAAAAAGAAAACAAAAAACATTTTAGTAGCAATGTTTTTGTTAAAACATACGTTATTGATTTTTCACATATACGTATTAATCATACGTGTCATGATTCCATGTGATGAGCGCTCCGGTCGATTGAGGGTATAGTACCCTTGTTGGAGCGAGGAGTACAAATTATGGGGATCAAGGTATAATATTATATAAATTACTTGTGGGTTTCAAGTTCACATCAATTAAAGAAAAGTTTTAATGGGTATACAAATGTCTGTGTTTGCACAAGTTTATAAAAAAAAATATATGGGTTACTGACGAGATGAGAAGAGAAATAAAACAGCTGGTATGAGCTAAAAATTCTGCCTGAGTGAGTGCCTTTTTCCGCTTCCCGGCTGTATACCGGACCTGCTTGAATATACATATATATATATATATATATATATATATATACGCTTGGTGACACAACGCGGTTAGAGGGTATTCTATCCTCTTATCTGGGTGACCGGGATTCCTGTGCCAACCCCCATGAAGGAAACCAGGCGGAGAGGTTGCGGCAGTCAGGACGGGGGTCTCGAGGGGGCACTGAACTGCTCTTTGGCCTCACCTCCCAATGAACTCTGAAGGCTGCACCCATCACGGAATCCGGCTCCAAATCGTATCATCCCACAGCACTTTCCCATTCCCACGAGGCACAATACTGAGGCTTTGTGGGAGATGTAGTTCCATCACACGGGACTACACTGGAGGGCCGGACCATACCTTGTGGGAGGAGGATGGTAATTATCTACAACAGCGTGACTGGACGATGTTTCGCAGCACAAGGAGCAGTTGGAGAGGGGCGCTGAGGAAGGCAGAAATTGCCGAAATGCATCCGCCTGAGTCTGTTGTGCAATAAAGTGCTCCTGAAATTCTCCCTTCTGGGTAACGTCTCTTTTCTTGTGGAGGAGGTTTTTGCAGACATTGTGCGCTAAGCCAGAGCGCATGTACGTGATCTCCCGCCGCTGAAGTGGTTTGGACTTACTGGCCAGCTCGTTGGAGCACTTCTCTGTTTCATTGCGTGAGCAATGGAGTCCAGCACCCACCAGGACGCTTGGTGACACAACGCGGTTAGAGGGTATTCTATCCTCTTATCTGGGTGACCGGGATTCCTATGCCAACCCCCGTGAAGGAAACCAGGCGGAGAGGTTGCGGCGGTCAGGAAGGGGGGCTCGAGGGGGCACTGAACTGCACTTTGGCCTCACCTCCCAATGAACTCTGAAGGCTGCACCCATCACGGAATCCGGCTCCAAATCGTATCATCCCACAGCACTTTCCCATTCCCACAAGGCACAATACTGAGGGTTTGTGGGAGATGTAGTTCCATCACACGGGACTACACTGGAGGGCCGGACCACACCTTGTGGGAGGAGCATGATAATTATCTACAACAGCGTGACTGGACGATGTTTCGCAGCACAAGGAGCAGTTGGAGAGGGGCGCTGAGGAAGGCAGAAATTGCCGAAATGCATCCGCCCGAGTCTGTTGTGCAATAAAGTGCTCCTGAAATTCTCCCTTCTGGATAACGTCTCTTTTCTTGTGGAGGAGGTTTTTAAAGACATTGTGCGCTAAGCCAGAGCGCATGTACGTGATCCCCCGCCACTGAAGTGGTTTGGACTTACTGGCCAGCTCGTTGGAGCACTTCTCTGTTTCATTGCGTGAGCAATGGAGTCCAGCACCCACCAGGACGCTTGATGACACAACGCGGTTAGAGGGTATTCTAACCTCTTATCTGGGTGACCGGGATTCCTGTGCCAACCCCCTCGAACGAAACCCGGCGGAGAGGTTGCGGCGGTCAGGAAGGGGGACTCAAGGGGGCACTGAACTGCACTTTGGCCTCACCTCCCAATGAACTCTGAAGGCTGCGCCCATCACGGAATCCGGCTCCAAATCGTATCATCCCACAGCACTTTCCCATTCCTACGAGGCACAATACTGAGGCTTTGTGGGAGATGTAGTTCCATCACACGGGACTACACTGGAGGGCCGGACCATACCTTGTGGGAGGAGCATGGTAATTATCTACAACAGCATGACTGGACGATGTTTCGCAGCACCAGGAGCAGTTGGAGAGGGGCGCTGAGGAAGGCAGAAATTGCCGAAATGCATCCGCCCGAGTCTGTTGTGCAATAAAGTGCTACTGAAATTCTCCCTTCTGGGTAACATCTCTTTTCTAGTGGAGGAGGTTTTTGCAGACATTGTGCGCTAAGCCAGAGCGCATGTACGTGATCCCCCGCCACTGAAGTGGTTTGGACTTACTGGCCAGCTCGTTGGAGCACTTCTCTGTTTCATTGCGTGAGCAATGGAGTCCAGCACCCACCAGGACGCTTGGTGACACAACGCGGTTAGAGGGTATTCTATCCTCTTATCTGGGTGACCGGGATTCCTGTGCCAACCCCCGCGAACGAAACCCGGCGGAGAGGTTGCGGCGGTCAGGAAGGGGGACTCGAGGGGGCACTGAACTGCACTTTGGCCTCACCTCCCAATGAACTCTGAAGGCTGCGCCCATCACGGAATCCGGCTCCAAATCGTATCATCCCACAGCACTTTCCCATTCCCACGAGGCACAATACTGAGGCTTTGTGGGAGATGTAGTTCCATCACACGGGACTACACTGGAGGGCCGGACCATACCTTGTGGGAGGAGCATGGTAATTATCTACAACAGCGTGACTGGATGATGTTTCGCAGCACAAGGAGCAGTTGGAGAGGGGCGCTGAGGAAGGCAGAAATTGCCGAAATGCATCCGCCCGAGTCTGTTGTGCAATCAAGTGCTCCTGAAATTCTCCCTTCTGGGTAACGTCTCTTTTCTTGTGGAGGAGGTTTTTGCATATATATATATATATATATATATACACTTCCTAATGGCCCTGGGGACCGTCACCCCCAAGGCTGAGGTGCCCACCCTTGGGAGATAGCAGTTTTTTTCACTTGGTAGGAGCTTGACAGCTCCTGTCAAGTGAGAGCAAACTGTAAGTCCGCTCCCGGTGGGCGGGAGCAGGAACACTGCTCCTGCTCGATGGGAGCAGATTTTTCATCTGTATTCATGCCAGCTGTCAAGCGGGTAGGAAAACAGATGAAAGGTCACATTGCTAGTGCCTTTGGAAAGTGGCCTCCTCACAGCATGCCCATTTTGTTACTTCAGTATGCCAGAGCAGTAGATTAGGGGCCTGGGGGTCTTTCTAGGAGGCGGTTATTTGGCGTCAATCCAGTATCAAGGGCAGCTCAAGGAATCTAGACATGGTAACTCTTGTTTTGGGTCTGGGGAAGAGGCCCAATATGCAATAGGGTGGTGTTTTTAGTTTCTGGTGGTCTGTGACTCTTGTGATACATTGGACAATTGTTTCCCATTACTGAAATTGGGCTGGGCATGCCGAAATCATAAAGTAGAAGCCATGATCCACCCTATTACACCTGGGATATGCTGCCTGTGCTGTAGGGAACATTAGTTTTATGTGTTTAGGTGTAATGTATATTCTATGCAAACAATAATATTGCATTAGCTCAGATCTAGCAATCATGGAGGTGTCTGGGGTGTGCTCCAATATGAGTCTCAGTCTTCGTCTGAAATTGGCATTTCCATGTCTGCCACCCAGCGATCTCATAGGTCTCCCAAATTTTCATCAGGAGTGCCCTATATAGTAGGGCAGCGGCCTTGACCTTACCAGTCGTGATACATATAATCTGGATGGATTCCTGGACAGGAGCTTAGTTCACCTCATCATGTCAATGGGCTTGGATTGTAGCCTGGAGTGCCCCATAAGTTACAAAATTGTGTGTAGGGATCTCAGTAGTGTGAACTAGATTCTGAAATGTCCTGAACACATTACTCTCAAACAGGTCGCCTAGATTGTCGAACCCAGCCCCCTCCCAGTCCTGCAAATCCCACCCGTCCAATCACCTCCAGGCATGGTTGAGTACAGTTAAGGTCGACAGCAGGAGGTCTTGGATATAGACGCGTGTCATATGTGTTCTTTTTTTTTTTGTTTGAAAAGCTTTATTTGAATGATAATGATAACAAACGACATCAGGAAGAAGAATACAAAGCATATAGGATAAATAAGAATCATGACATTCCTAATGTCAAATTAGAAAACAAAAAGCATTTTATGATATTTTAAAGGGGAAAGAGCAAGGGGCAGGAAGGAAGGAAGGGGAGAAAATAAAATAAAATAAAAAACAAAATACGAAGCAAAGAAAAATCATAAAAAATAACAGAGCAGGTAAAAATAATACAAGCAATCATCAAAAATTGTATAACATATGGAAAAAATATTGCAGTGAATAAAGGCAGGAATTATCGAGATATGTGTGTAGGAGAGAGTAAAATCATTCAAGGGGGTTTAAAATTCTCACTGGTGGCAGGGGACAGTTTCTTTTGAGCTGAATGATCTAGGTATACAGTGAGGGGGAGCCAATAAAGATCAACATTACGAGGAGGTTTACAGGAAGAAGGGAAGGAGACATCTAGTCTATGAAAGTGACATAAGGAGTTCCACCAATGTTGCATGGAGACATTGGTAAGAGATGTCCAATAGGAAGAAATGTGTTGAAAAACAAGTGCAAGCATAAGATCAAAGAGACCTCGAGAGTGTGGGGGTAAAGTTAGTGCATCTGAGATACTGCCAAGAAAAAGAAGAGGAGATGAGTATGGAACAGAAAGTGAGAATATATGGGAGATACAAGACCAAACTTGGGGCCTCATTAGGATTGCGGTTTTTCTGCATCCTCCGCGCCGGCGGAAGTGTCCGCCGGCCCGGAGGATGTGGAAAAACCGCTGCGGAGCCTTCAAAGACCCCCCACCAGATTAGGATGGCTGGGGGGTCAGGAAGACCGTCCGCCGCTTTTCCGCCGTGGTCGCCTTACGACCGCGGCAGAAAAGCTCTACTATGGAGGCGGTGTCTAACAGACAACGCCAGCCATATTAGGATGGGGGTAAACAGATGCCTTTCCGCGGCGGCTTCACCGCCGTGGAAAGGCATACGATGATTTCTTTGGGGGCCCGTTGCGGGCCCCCAGGGTGACGGGGGTGGGGGGTGCACATGGGGGGTACCTATGGTACCCCCCTGCGTTTGCATGCACAAAGCGGCAGGCACCACGCGGTGCCTGCCGCTTTGTGCATGCAAATGCGGAGCATGCATTTTTAACATTGCGGCGGGTGCTGCTTCAAGCAGCACCCGCCGCAATGTTAAACATACAGGATGTGACCGCCAGGGTGGCAGTCACATCCTAATCTGCACAGAGGGACCGCCGCTGCCCCTGCGGACGGTCCCTCCTACTCTGGGGTGGCAGACGGATGAAGGTCCGTCCGCCATCCTAATGAGGCCCAATTTTCCAAAGAGCAGAAACCGCAGGACAGTAGAAGAACATTTGTAAAAGGTCTGCATTAGGTGACTTACAAGTCCAACAGGCAGAGTCAGAGGAAGATGAAAAGCGAGAAAGGGAAAGAGGAGAAAGATAGAGTCTATGATGTAGAAAAAAGAGAGACTGAGTGAGAGATGCAGAGCAAGAAACCTTCAAGGATTTGGTCCAGAGTTTGTCCCAAAGGGAAATGGGCCAAACACAACTCAGATCTGATTCCCAAGAAAGTTCCACTTTGGATTTGGGATGCTCCGGGTTAAGAGTAGAAAAGAATTTATAAATAAGAGACGCTTTAGGAAGAGTAGAGAGTATCGTCAGAAGAGGAGGAGTAATAACGATCAAAAATGATTTCCATAAGAAGGGTGTATTTATGCATAAAGGAACGAGGGCAAGGAAATTGAAGTTGAAAATGTGGGAACAAGCAAGGAGTTACACCATCAAAAAGCTGACGGATCCATATGATACTCTTCCGTCTCCAAGAGGTCCAACAGATAGGTCTGTTCTTAAAAAGAATAAGCGAGTTGTACCAAATGGGTAACTGTAGAAAGGAGTCACGCGATATTGATGAGGAGAGAAATAAAGGTTGAAGAAGAGAAAAGGTGTATTTAAACAAGGGAGATGAGACAAAGGGAGATTTAAAGGAGAAACATACTAGCTCCTCAAAAGAGAAGGGCAAAAGAAAAGTCTGTTCAATAGAGAGCCAGAGAGGAAAGAAAGGGGAAGATGTGGATGAGAGCCAACGTGAAGCTTGTCAGAAGGAAAAAGATTTATGAGATAAACGAAAGACTGGAAAATTAACACCACCATTTGATTTAGATTTACGAAGAGATAGAAGAGATATTCTAGATTTTTTGTTTTTTCAAAGAAATTTTGAAATAGAGGAGTAAAGACACTTGAAATACAGGACAGGAATATGCACAGGTAACATGGAAAGCGTATAAATAAGAATTTGAGCGATCATAATCTTAATGGAGTCTAGTCGGCCCCACCAAGAAAGAAAAAGAGGATTCCAAGAAGAAAATAATTGGTCAATACGTGAGAGGACAGCAGACATATTTATTTTAAAAGAGGAAGAAATAGAATTAGAGAACCAGACCCCAAGATATTTAATCTTAGTGCTATTCCATGCAAAATGAGTGGAAGAAAAGAAATGAGGGAGACTGAACTTGGTCAAAGGGAGAATTTCTGTTTTCTCTGAGTTGATCTTGTAACCAGATACAAGGGAGAACGTCTCAAGTTCAAATAATAAAGAGGGAATAGATGTTTCAGGATCTGAGATAAATAAAAGGATGTCATCAGCATATTTTGAAAGCTTCAATTGATGATCACCATAAGGAAAACCGGAAATAGAAGCATTCTGGCTAATGGAGGACAAAAATGGTTCAAGGGCCAAAACAAAAAGAAGTGGAGAGAGAGGGCAACCTTGATGAACTCCTCTCTGAAGAGTGAAAGAAGAAGAGAGTTGGCCATTCAGAAGAACAGCAGGTTTGGGTGAGGAGTATAATAAAGAAACAAGAGAAATACATTTGGGGCCATAGCCATGCCATTTAAGAGAAGCAAATAAAAAAGACCAATCTATTCTGTGAAAAGCTCTTTCAGCATCAACAGAAATGGCAGCTAAAGATATTGATAAAGAGGGAGCTTTATTTAAAACATTCAAAAAAAGGCGAAAATGATCAGAAGTGAGCCTTCCTTTAATAAAACCACATTGTTCTTTACCAATAAGATGTGGCATGAAAGAATCCAAACGTATAGCAAGTAATTTGGCAAAAAGTTTATAGTCAACATTGACTAACGAAATAGGGCAATCATTTTTAAAAAAATTCGGATCACGTCCCTCTTTCGGAATAAGACAGATGGTTGCATCTTGAAAGGTACCTGCAGCTGTACCAGAGGAAGCAAAGGATTGAAAAAGTAATAATAGTTTGGGTAGTAAAAGGTCAGAAAAGTGTAAATAAAATTCCACAGGGAAACCATCGGGACCAGGAGTTTAACCCTTAGTAAGAGAAGATAGAGCTGTGGAAAGTTCATGGAGGGTGAGATCAAAATCAAGGGGAAAAAAATTGAGATGTGACATAGATGGTTTAGGTAATTTTTCAAAGTAAGAATGAAGCATAGAAGAAGTAGGAGGGGATTCAGGAGTTCAAAATTGTTGATAGAAAAGTTGTAATTTTTCAAGTATCTTATCATTCGTATGGAGGAGAGTATTGTCAGGGGAGAAAATGGATTCAATGGAAGTACGTTCTTTGCAAGATTTAAGATAGTTAGCTAAAAGCTTACCAGATTTATTACGACCTCTGTAATAACGCGCACTGCTGCGGAGAAGTATCGAGGAGGCATTATCTGTAGAAAGTTTATTAAAGGAGATCTTTGCACGCAGAAGTTCTGGGGACATGCATTTATCAGAAGAGGTATAGAACTGATGTTCCAATTTCTTTATATATGCAAGAGAGGACTTCTGTTTCTGGAGAAATTGTTTCTTTTTCCGGGAAACAAAATCAATAATAAATCCTCGTGCAGTAGCTTTAAAAGAGTCCCAGAGAGTATGAGAAGGAATGTCAGGGGTAGAATTAGTGAAAAAGAAATCATCACTAAAAGTTCGAAATGAGGAGGAGAACGTAGGATCAGTGAGACGCGTAGAATTACAGCGCCAACGAGAGGGTTTGGGGTGAGGGGGAAGTAGATCAATATCCGTTATAATGGGAGCATGATCTGAAATAACAGTATGTTCAATAGAGGAAGATAAAAGTTTCTGGGTGAGAGAGTGAGAGAGAAAGATATAATCCAGCCTAGAGGAAGAAGCATGGGGGTGTGAGAAAAAAGAATAGTCTAGAGTGTAAGGATGTGGTAGTCTCCAAGAGTCTGAAAGATGAATTTGAGATATAGTGTCCAAAGATTGCTTAGAGGTTTGTGGGGAACGAAACGAACATTGGACTTGCGGTCAAGAAACGGATCAATAATTTGATTACAATCACCACCTAAAAGAAGAGAATCCTCTTTGTGCTGTATACATTTGCTTGTAATTAAAGGCCAAAATAAACAATCAGGTTGCGTAGGACCATAAATATTGAAAACAGTTAATGAAATAGAATTAATCAACAGTTTGACCAAGATCCATCTCCCCTCCAAATCCTTTTCCTCAAATAATACTTTACATTTTAACTTTTTATGAACTAAAATAGCAACTCCATTTTTTTTATCAGCAGAGGGTGAAAATAAAACAGTACCCACCCAATTTCTTTTTAATTTAAGGGATTCAATGTCATTGAGGTGAGTCTCCTGTAAAAGAACAATATCAGGGGTATAGGAAGATAAGTGAAAGTGTACTCTCTGCTGTTTAATGGGGTTAAAAAAACCTTTTACTTTCCATGAAGTAACTCTAAATTGGCAAACAGGGTAAATATGATAAGATTGAGCCTAGAAACAAAAAGAATTGCAAGAATAATGCAAAAATCAAAAAACATGTAAATAACGTACTGCTGAAGGGAGAAAAGAGCAAAAAAGAAGAGAAAGAGCGGTAAACGACTTCAAAAAGTAGGAAGTGAAAGAAGAGGAGAACGAAGAAGAACCATGGTAAAATAAAACCAGAAAAGAGAAAAGAAAGCAGAAAGAGGAGAAAGAAACCAAAAGTATTAAGAAAGAAAGAAAAAATTAGAAAGGATAAAGGATGGAAGAAGAAAGGGAAACGAAAGAAGAAAGGACAGAAGAAATACTACATATCCATAAGGACGACTGAACACAACATACCTGAGGGGGACAAACAGATGGGAGAAGCGGCAATGGCGACACCCAAGATGAGTCGCTCGAAGGGAGGAGGCTCCACCAAACCAGGGCAAGGAAGTCGAGGAGAAAAACGACTGCACGGAGTTAGGGAGAAGGCATCAGGAGCCTGTATACGGGTACATAAAGGAGAGACAACGAATGAGAAAAGAGAAAAAAAACAGTAAGATAGGTGTCATAATAGAGATGACAAGGGAGAGAGAACCAGTACCATATTACACTAAAGAACAACCAGAAGCAAAATAACATGGAAAAGGAACACGGGAAAGAATATCAGAACATCCTAAAATGTAGAACACCCTAAAGAATAGAGGGACAAACAGAGGAGTAAAATCAATCAATCAGCAAGTAGGGGGAGAAGAAGTATCCATGCCACTGTTGGAATGAATCTGGATAAAGTTCTTAAGTTCTCCAGGATCTTGAAAGGTCCATGTCTGGTTCTGATGTTTAACCTTGAAGATGCAGGGATGAAACAGGCCGTAATGAGCACCAAGAGAATGAAGTGGAGCGCGTAGATTGAGAAATTCCTTTCTTCTGGAAGCAGTAGCATTGGAGACTTCTTGAGCAAGGAACACCCTTTGACCCAAACAGGATACTTGGCGTTTAGAGTGAGCCGCAGAAAGGACTGTGAGAAGATCCGTGAATTTCAAGAACAAAATAATGACTCCTCGTGGTTTTGACAAGTAGAGACGCGGGGACCCAGCCTATGAGCTCTTTGAATTGAGAGAGAAGTTGAAGGAGGCATATCCAGGAGTTTCGGAAGAAATGAGGTGAAGAACGCGACAGGGTCATCCCCTTCCAAGGTTTCTGGAAGACCATAAATGCGAAGGTTGTCCCGTCTATTCCTATTTTCCAAATCCTCAGTATGTTGTTGCAGGGCGAGGACTGATTTTTCTAATGAGGTGTTGCGCTGATTTTGAGACAGGATCTCTGAAACTTGTGGTTCAACAGATGATAGTCTACTGTCCATCTACTGTCACAGAGCCAGGATACCCGTGGGGTGACAGTTGCACTCTATAAATGTGCCATACAATACATACAATACAAAAGACCACTTCTCCTTCAATAGTTGCATTTCGTTGTTGGTGTCCTCAACAAATGGCCTTAGAGCTCGAATCTCCTCCAAAATTAGCTCCATGGAGATAGGAGACAATGGCTGGTCTGGAGACGGAGGATCATGTTTTAGACATTTTGAGGAGGCAACAGGAGGAGATGACTTAGAAGAAACGGCTTTTGCGGAGGAAGAACGATTCGGTGTAGCGCCAGCCATTGGAATTGCAGTAGAGGGTACACCAGAGGACAAGGACGTCGAATTCTGAACGCTCCTGGATGAGATGAAGATAAATTTGGGGTTGCGCAGTTTGCCCATAGGATGTTGCACTGAATGATACCAAAGGTGAGAGTGTTGATATTAAAAAAGTAAGGAGTGCCTCCAGGGGAGTTTGTTCCAAAGAATATTTCGATATTAAAGCAAAGTTTTGGAAAGGACAATTCAATGGTCCTAATAAGGATTAGTTTAGTCAATCATACGTATTCAATCCTCAATGAATGTTTACACATAAATACATTGAACATAAAACAGTGAACAAAAACAACAATAACACTAGGTGCATATGCAAATCTTGAATTTTATCAAAAATCGGTCGAAAAGGGATTTAAAATACAAATATATAAACAGGAATACAGGAAGAGCAATAAGGTCTCAGTTTTCTTCTCTGTAAAACCTGAGCACACCTATCCTATTTGTAAATGTTATTAATTCCCATAGGATAAGGGTGAAGGTCGACGTTTCGGTCTCCTATGAATGTTTCTTTGAGACCATCTTCAGGACAGATCAATTAATATTTGTAAAGCCCTATTGTAAAATGAAACAAAAATATTTACAATTACAATTGAATCAAATCTTACAATTTCATTTTACATAATACACCTACTATCTACACAACATACAGAAAGACATTAGACTCAACAGTACATTTACTTATTTAATTCAGAGAGACACTGATCACATCAATACTGTCTACTTCATATCAATACTTTTTGGCAAAACAGTTAAATATATGCTTTGTAATTGGGACCTAAGGATCTCCTATTGTATTATGCTAATGGTCCTATAAGGAATGCATCCGACGTATAATCAAAAACAATTTAGTCACTGTGTACAATTTGCTCTTTTTCCAGTGATAGCATACAAAAGTCTGCTCAGGATACTAATAGAGCATCTAAATAAAGTGGCAACCAGTTTCATGGATAAGTACCTTTGTATGTTGACCACCAAGGGCACAGAATGATCACTGGTACAGAACAATTCAATTCAAACGCAAATTTCTATGTGAAAGAATTGAGACAGAGCCTGTGTTAGGAACCGATGTATAATTGGTAACACTCTGACAAAAGAGACATGATGTCCCTGTCATACCTTAGGCGGCCCTCCTCTGTCATAGAAATGAAGGGCTTGGAAAACGAGGGCAGGCAGCGTCAGTGGTTTTGTAATTATATATATAGCGACTAAGATATTTGAACATGAGCTAAAAAGACCAGCTCATAAATGTTGGCTTTAATAACTAATTACCTCGTATAAATCTGAGTCACCGTGTAGTGTAAACATCCACAGCGTCTCAAATCCCCAAGTGAAACGAGTTGTTTGATACTGGTAGATTTTCAGTCAAGCAATCTGTAAAATTATGTAAAATCATATCATAATCTAAAACAACCCTGGCCATTACTTGAAAAGCGCTGGGTTGAGCTAGTGGTATATAACACAATTCAGTTACCTTGATATAACGTGATGCCCGAAAATCACAGTAAATGAGATAGTCGTCTTGTCACGATCTAGAGAGAAATATTATTAACAAGGTTGCTTTACAAATCTATTGTGAAGCAAGTTATATAAAAAAACGCCAAATCTGGAATAGCAGTTACCTGGTATGGTGCCTTGAACGTGCCGTAACTACACATACGCAGAGTGAGGGAAACGACCGGCAGCACGTTCAGGCGCGCTTATGTTAGTTGTTTGGAGATCGTTATTGTGTTATATACCACTAGCTCAACCCAGCGCTTTTTAAGTAATGGCCAGGGTTGTTTTAGATTATGATATGATTTTACATAATCTTACAGATTGCTTGACTGAAGATCTACCAGTATCAAACAACTCATTTCACTTGGGGATTTGAGACGCTGTGGATGTTTACACTACACGGTGACTCGGATTTATACAAGGTAATTAGTTATTAAAGCCAACATTTATGAGCTGTTCTTTTTAGCCCATGTTCAAATATCTTAGTCGCTATATATATAATTACAGAACCACTGAAGCTGCATGCCCTCGTTTTCCAAGCCCTTCATTTCTATGACAGAGGGCGGCTGCCTAAGGTATGACAGGGACATCATGTCTCTTTTGTCAGAGTGTTACCAATTATACATCGGTTCCTAACACAGGCTCTGTCTCAATTCTTTCACCTAGAAATTTGCGTTTGAATTGAATTGTTCTGTACCAGTGATCATTCTGCCACCTTGGTGGTCAACACACAAAGGTACTTATCCATGAAACTGGTTGCCACTTTATTTAGATGCTCTATTAGTATCCTGAGGAGACTTTTGTATGCTATCACTGGAAAATGAGCAAATTGTACACAGTGACTAAATTGTTTTTGCTTATACGTCGGATGCATTCCTTATAGGACCATTAGCATAATACAATAGGAGAACCTTAGGTCCCAATTACAAAGCATATATTTAACTGTTTTGCCAAAAAGTAAGGATGTGAAGTAGACAATATTGATGTGATCAGTGTCTCTCTGAATTTAATAAGTACATGTACTGTTGAGTCTAATGTCTTTCTGTATGTTGTGTTAATATTAGATGTATTATGTGAAATGAAATTGTAAGATTTGATTCAATTGTAATTGTAAATATTTTTGTTTCATTTTACAATAGGGCTTTACAAATATTAATTGATCAGTCCTGAAGATGGTCTCAAAGAAACATTTATAGGAGACCGAAATGTCGACCTTCACCCTCATCCTATGGGAATTAATAACATTTACAAATAGGATAGGTGTGCTCAGGTTTTACAGAGAAGAAAACTGAGACCTTATTGCTCTTCCTGTATTCCTGTTTATATATTTGTATTTTAAATCCCTTTTTTGACTTATTTTTTGATAAAATTCAAGATTTGCATATGCACCTAGTGTTATTGTTGTTTTTGTTCATTGTTTTATGTTCAATGTATTTATGTGTAAACATTCATTGAGGATTGAATACGTATGATTGACTAAACTAATCCTTATTAGGACCATTGAATTGTCCTTCCCAAAACTTTGTTTTAATATCGAAATATTCTTTGGAACAAACTCCCTTGGAGGCACTCCTTACCCTTTTATATCTTTACCCAAGCCCTCAAGGGCATATTGGGTTGCTCACTGTGTGTACCCGATATTAAAAAGGTGTCAGAGGCAACACTGTAGAAATAAATGGATTCACCTTGAACTGCGTAGAATAAGGAAGTAACGAGTTACCAACGTTTTCTTTACAAATATGAACAACTCCTACTAAAACAGTACTAGCAAAAAACTGAGTATAAAATCACGTAGTAAAGAGTCATTGGTATTAACAATGCTGGTACACTGGAAGCAGAGGCTGTGGAGCAGAAAGCGTACCACAAAGACACAGGCATAGAGAAGACATCATAATGAAGAAACCTCTAATAGGAGAGCACAAAATTCCAGTAATGTAGGTACCACAGACATATTTGAAGATGCTCTCATTAAATTGTAAAAGTTCCGGGACAAATTCTGGTCAGGAGCTCAAAATGGCGGGAAGGAGCGAGTGAGGTAAGACGCCATGGAAAAAACAAAAAGCAGAAAGCTCTCAGCCTCACCGTGTAAGAGGTAACATCCATTAAGGGCAGTTGGCAGCATTATCCTGGCAAGGGCTCATGTTAACAGGAGTCAGGAGAGGCTTTATGATAAACTTGAGGTGAAGCTTTCCAAACCGCGGATCGTGAATCAGCCACAGCGCTTCACAAAATGGCAGCTGCAAGTAGCGCGAAAGACGCAATAACTGTAAATCAAGTAAAAAGAGGCATTAAGTGGCCAGAAATTCAACACCAAAGTCCAGCGGTGTTCTGACGTAACTCAGTGGGTTCCGTTGCTGAAATGAATAGGAAGGCGCGCAGTTAACAATGTGGACGCATCCCAGCTCGGCGGAGCTCCACACCTAAGCGGCCATCTTGAGTGGCACCGAGACCATGCCCCCGGCA
>NW_028247737.1:0-46818 GCF_964263255.1 Lissotriton vulgaris | reverse complement strand
CTGGAAGCATGAAAATCACTTTAAACATGCTAATTTTAGCTCTAACACTGATGATCCACCTACAAATGTGAACTGACGTTCAAAAATAAAACATTTGAAAACGGACCATTTTCCACATTTCTGAAGCATGACGTAATGGGGGGGTGTTATCTCTTTTGTCGAAAATCAGCCGTTTTTGCTCGAACATTAAATGCCTCCAAATGGTATTTAATTAACTTCCCGAGCCCCTGGAAGCATGAAAATCACTTTAAACATGCTAATTTTAGCTCTAACACTGATGATCCACCTACAAATGTGAACTGACGTTCAAAAATAAAACATTTGAAAACGGACCATTTTCCACATTTCTGAAGCATGACGTAATGGGGGGGTGTTATCTCTTTTGTCGAAAATCAGCCGTTTTTGCTCGAACATTAAATGCCTCTAAATGGTATTTAATTAACTTCCCGAGCCCCTGGAAGCATGAAAATCACTTTAAACATGCTAATTTTAGCTCTAACACTGATGATCCACCTACAAATGTGAACTGACGTTCAAAAATAAAACATTTGAAAACGGACCATTTTCCACATTTCTGAAGCATGACGTAATGGGGGGGGTGTTATCTCTTTTGTCGAAAATCAGCCGTTTTTGCTCGAACATTAAATGCCTCCAAATGGTATTTAATTAACTTCCCGGGGTGAAGAAACCCTTTTTGAGAACTCAGAGTGAGTAAATTGGCCATTTTCATGCACTTTTAACCATTCCATAAATCTTGTGTTTTGGGCCCCTGGAAGCATGAAAATCACTTTAAACATGCTAATTTTAGCTCTAACACTGATGATCCACCTACAAATGTGAACTGACGTTCAAAAATAAAACATTTGAAAACAGACCATTTTCCACATTTCTGAAGCATGACGTAATGGGGGGGTGTTATCTCTTTTGTCGAAAATCAGCCGTTTTTGCTCGAACATTAAATGCCTCCAAATGGTATTTAATTAACTTCCCGGGGTGAAGAAACCCTTTTTGAGAACTCAGAGTGAGTAAATTGGCCATTTTCATGCACTTTTAACCATTCCATAAATCTTGTGTTTTGGGCCCCTGGAAGCATGAAAATCACTTTAAACATGCTAATTTTAGCTCTAACACTGATGATCCACCTACAAATGTGAACTGACGTTCAAAAATAAAACATTTGAAAACGGACCATTTTCCACATTTCTGAAGCATGACGTAATGGGGGGGTGTTATCTCTTTTGTCGAAAATCAGCCGTTTTTGCTCGAACATTAAATGCCTCCAAATGGTATTTAATTAACTTCCCCAGCCCCTGGAAGCATGAAAATCACTTTAAACATGCTAATTTTAGCTCTAACACTGATGATCCACCTACAAATGTGAACTGACGTTCAAAAATAAAACATTTGAAAACGGACCATTTTCCACATTTCTGAAGCATGACGTAATGGGGGGGTGTTATCTCTTTTGTCGAAAATCAGCCGTTTTTGCTCGAACATTAAATGCCTCCAAATGGTATTTAATTAACTTCCCGGGGTGAAGAAACCCTTTTTGAGAACTCAGAGTGAGTAAATTGGCCATTTTCATGCACTTTTAACCATTCCATAAATCTTGTGTTTTGGGCCCCTGGAAGCATGAAAATCACTTTAAACATGCTAATTTTAGCTCTAACACTGATGATCCACCTACAAATGTGAACTGACGTTCAAAAATAAAACATTTGAAAACGGACCATTTTCCACATTTCTGAAGCATGACGTAATGGGGGGGTGTTATCTCTTTTGTCGAAAATCAGCCGTTTTTGCTCGAACATTAAATGCCTCCAAATGGTATTTAATTAACTTCCCCAGCCCCTGGAAGCATGAAAATCACTTTAAACATGCTAATTTTAGCTCTAACACTGATGATCCACCTACAAATGTGAACTGACGTTCAAAAATAAAACATTTGAAAACGGACCATTTTCCACATTTCTGAAGCATGACGTAATGGGGGGGTGTTATCTCTTTTGTCGAAAATCAGCCGTTTTTGCTCGAACATTAAATGCCTCCAAATGGTATTTAATTAACTTCCCGGGGTGAAGAAACCCTTTTTGAGAACTCAGAGTGAGTAAATTGGCCATTTTCATGCACTTTTAACCATTCCATAAATCTTGTGTTTTGGGCCCCTGGAAGCATGAAAATCACTTTAAACATGCTAATTTTAGCTCTAACACTGATGATCCACCTACAAATGTGAACTGACGTTCAAAAATAAAACATTTGAAAACGGACCATTTTCCACATTTCTGAAGCATGACGTAATGGGGGGGTGTTATCTCTTTTGTCGAAAATCAGCCGTTTTTGCTCGAACATTAAATGCCTCCAAATGGTATTTAATTAACTTCCCGAGCCCCTGGAAGCATGAAAATCACTTTAAACATGCTAATTTTAGCTCTAACACTGATGATCCACCTACAAATGTGAACTGACGTTCAAAAATAAAACATTTGAAAACGGACCATTTTCCACATTTCTGAAGCATGACGTAATGGGGGGGTGTTATCTCTTTTGTCGAAAATCAGCCGTTTTTGCTCGAACATTAAATGCCTCCAAATGGTATTTAATTAACTTCCGGGGTGAAGAAACCCTTTTGAGAACTCAGAGTGAGTAAATTGGCCATTTTCATGCACTTTTAACCATTCCATAAATCTTGTGTTTTGGGCCCCTGGAAGCATGAAAATCACTTTAAACATGCTAATTTTAGCTCTAACACTGATGATCCACCTACAAATGTGAACTGACGTTCAAAAATAAAACATTTGAAAACGGACCATTTTCCACATTTCTGAAGCATGACGTAATGGGGGGGTGTTATCTCTTTTGTCGAAAATCAGCCGTTTTTGCTCGAACATTAAATGCCTCCAAATGGTATTTAATTAACTTCCCGAGCCCCTGGAAGCATGAAAATCACTTTAAACATGCTAATTTTAGCTCTAACACTGATGATCCACCTACAAATGTGAACTGACGTTCAAAAATAAAACATTTGAAAACGGACCATTTTCCACATTTCTGAAGCATGACGTAATGGGGGGGTGTTATCTCTTTTGTCGAAAATCAGCCGTTTTTGCTCGAACATTAAATGCCTCCAAATGGTATTTAATTAACTTCCCGAGCCCCTGGAAGCATGAAAATCACTTTAAACATGCTAATTTTAGCTCTAACACTGATGATCCACCTACAAATGTGAACTGACGTTCAAAAATAAAACATTTGAAAACGGACCATTTTCCACATTTCTGAAGCATGACGTAATGGGGGGGTGTTATCTCTTTTGTCGAAAATCAGCCGTTTTTGCTCGAACATTAAATGCCTCCAAATGGTATTTAATTAACTTCCCGGGGTGAAGAAACCCTTTTTGAGAACTCAGAGTGAGTAAATTGGCCATTTTCATGCACTTTTAACCATTCCATAAATCTTGTGTTTTGGGCCCCTGGAAGCATGAAAATCACTTTAAACATGCTAATTTTAGCTCTAACACTGATGATCCACCTACAAATGTGAACTGACGTTCAAAAATAAAACATTTGAAAACGGACCATTTTCCACATTTCTGAAGCATGACGTAATGGGGGGGTGTTATCTCTTTTGTCGAAAATCAGCCGTTTTTGCTCGAACATTAAATGCCTCCAAATGGTATTTAATTAACTTCCCGAGCCCCTGGAAGCATGAAAATCACTTTAAACATGCTAATTTTAGCTCTAACACTGATGATCCACCTACAAATGTGAACTGACGTTCAAAAATAAAACATTTGAAAACGGACCATTTTCCACATTTCTGAAGCATGACGTAATGGGGGGGTGTTATCTCTTTTGTCGAAAATCAGCCGTTTTTGCTCGAACATTAAATGCCTCCAAATGGTATTTAATTAACTTCCCGGGGTGAAGAAACCCTTTTTGAGAACTCAGAGTGAGTAAATTGGCCATTTTCATGCACTTTTAACCATTCCATAAATCTTGTGTTTTGGGCCCCTGGAAGCATGAAAATCACTTTAAACATGCTAATTTTAGCTCTAACACTGATGATCCACCTACAAATGTGAACTGACGTTCAAAAATAAAACATTTGAAAACGGACCATTTTCCACATTTCTGAAGCATGACGTAATGGGGGGGTGTTATCTCTTTTGTCGAAAATCAGCCGTTTTTGCTCGAACATTAAATGCCTCCAAATGGTATTTAATTAACTTCCCGAGCCCCTGGAAGCATGAAAATCACTTTAAACATGCTAATTTTAGCTCTAACACTGATGATCCACCTACAAATGTGAACAGACGTTCAAAAATAAAACATTTGAAAACGGACCATTTTCCACATTTCTGAAGCATGACGTAATGGGGGGGTGTTATCTCTTTTGTCGAAAATCAGCCGTTTTTGCTCGAACATTAAATGCCTCCAAATGGTATTTAATTAACTTCCCGAGCCCCTGGAAGCATGAAAATCACTTTAAACATGCTAATTTTAGCTCTAACACTGATGATCCACCTACAAATGTGAACTGACGTTCAAAAATAAAACATTTGAAAACGGACCATTTTCCACATTTCTGAAGCATGACGTAATGGGGGGGTGTTATCTCTTTTGTCGAAAATCAGCCGTTTTTGCTCGAACATTAAATGCCTCCAAATGGTATTTAATTAACTTCCCGAGCCCCTGGAAGCATGAAAATCACTTTAAACATGCTAATTTTAGCTCTAACACTGATGATCCACCTACAAATGTGAACTGACGTTCAAAAATAAAACATTTGAAAACGGACCATTTTCCACATTTCTGAAGCATGACGTAATGGGGGGGTGTTATCTCTTTTGTCGAAAATCAGCCGTTTTTGCTCGAACATTAAATGCCTCCAAATGGTATTTAATTAACTTCCCGAGCCCCTGGAAGCATGAAAATCACTTTAAACATGCTAATTTTAGCTCTAACACTGATGATCCACCTACAAATGTGAACTGACGTTCAAAAATAAAACATTTGAAAACGGACCATTTTCCACATTTCTGAAGCATGACGTAATGGGGGGGTGTTATCTCTTTTGTCGAAAATCAGCCGTTTTTGCTCGAACATTAAATGCCTCCAAATGGTATTTAA
The DNA here is from genome assembly GCF_964263255.1 of Lissotriton vulgaris. Lineage (NCBI taxonomy): Eukaryota > Metazoa > Chordata > Amphibia > Caudata > Salamandridae > Lissotriton > Lissotriton vulgaris. Next base: position 41,686 of record NW_028247737.1, on the reverse strand, counting down.
TTAACTTCCCGAGCCCCTGGAAGCATGAAAATCACTTTAAACATGCTAATTTTAGCTCTAACACTGATGATCCACCTACAAATGTGAACTGACGTTCAAAAATAAAACATTTGAAAACGGACCATTTTCCACATTTCTGAAGCATGACGTAATGGGGGGGTGTTATCTCTTTTGTCGAAAATCAGCCGTTTTTGCTCGAACATTAAATGCCTCCAAATGGTATTTAATTAACTTCCCGGGGTGAAGAAACCCTTTTTGAGAACTCAGAGTGAGTAAATTGGCCATTTTCATGCACTTTTAACCATTCCATAAATCTTGTGTTTTGGGCCCCTGGAAGCATGAAAATCACTTTAAACATGCTAATTTTAGCTCTAACACTGATGATCCACCTACAAATGTGAACTGACGTTCAAAAATAAAACATTTGAAAACGGACCATTTTCCACATTTCTGAAGCATGACGTAATGGGGGGGGTGTTATCTCTTTTGTCGAAAATCAGCCGTTTTTGCTCGAACATTAAATGCCTCCAAATGGTATTTAATTAACTTCCCGAGCCCCTGGAAGCATGAAAATCACTTTAAACATGCTAATTTTATTCTAACACTGATGATCCACCTACAAATGTGAACTGACGTTCAAAAATAAAACATTTGAAAACGGACCATTTTCCACATTTCTGAAGCATGACGTAATGGGGGGGTGTTATCTCTTTTGTCGAAAATCAGCCGTTTTTGCTCGAACATTAAATGCCTCCAAATGGTATTTAATTAACTTCCCGGGGTGAAGAAACCCTTTTTGAGAACTCAGAGTGAGTAAATTGGCCATTTTCATGCACTTTTAACCATTCCATAAATCTTGTGTTTTGGGCCCCTGGAAGCATGAAAATCACTTTAAACATGCTAATTTTAGCTCTAACACTGATGATCCACCTACAAATGTGAACTGACGTTCAAAAATAAAACATTTGAAAACGGACCATTTTCCACATTTCTGAAGCATGACGTAATGGGGGGGTGTTATCTCTTTTGTCGAAAATCAGCCGTTTTTGCTCGAACATTAAATGCCTCCAAATGGTATTTAATTAACTTCCCGAGCCCCTGGAAGCATGAAAATCACTTTAAACATGCTAATTTTAGCTCTAACACTGATGATCCACCTACAAATGTGAACTGACGTTCAAAAATAAAACATTTGAAAACGGACCATTTTCCACATTTCTGAAGCATGACGTAATGGGGGGGTGTTATCTCTTTTGTCGAAAATCAGCCGTTTTTGCTCGAACATTAAATGCCTCCAAATGGTATTTAATTAACTTCCCGAGCCCCTGGAAGCATGAAAATCACTTTAAACATGCTAATTTTAGCTCTAACACTGATGATCCACCTACAAATGTGAACTGACGTTCAAAAATAAAACATTTGAAAACGGACCATTTTCCACATTTCTGAAGCATGACGTAATGGGGGGGTGTTATCTCTTTTGTCGAAAATCAGCCGTTTTTGCTCGAACATTAAATGCCTCCAAATGGTATTTAATTAACTTCCCGGGGTGAAGAAACCCTTTTTGAGAACTCAGAGTGAGTAAATTGGCCATTTTCATGCACTTTTAACCATTCCATAAATCTTGTGTTTTGGGCCCCTGGAAGCATGAAAATCACTTTAAACATGCTAATTTTAGCTCTAACACTGATGATCCACCTACAAATGTGAACTGACGTTCAAAAATAAAACATTTGAAAACGGACCATTTTCCACATTTCTGAAGCATGACGTAATGGGGGGGTGTTATCTCTTTTGTCGAAAATCAGCCGTTTTTGCTCGAACATTAAATGCCTCCAAATGGTATTTAATTAACTTCCCGAGCCCCTGGAAGCATGAAAATCACTTTAAACATGCTAATTTTAGCTCTAACACTGATGATCCACCTACAAATGTGAACTGACGTTCAAAAATAAAACATTTGAAAACGGACCATTTTCCACATTTCTGAAGCATGACGTAATGGGGGGGTGTTATCTCTTTTGTCGAAAATCAGCCGTTTTTGCTCGAACATTAAATGCCTCCAAATGGTATTTAATTAACTTCCCGAGCCCCTGGAAGCATGAAAATCACTTTAAACATGCTAATTTTAGCTCTAACACTGATGATCCACCTACAAATGTGAACTGACGTTCAAAAATAAAACATTTGAAAACGGACCATTTTCCACATTTCTGAAGCATGACGTAATGGGGGGGTGTTATCTCTTTTGTCGAAAATCAGCCGTTTTTGCTCGAACATTAAATGCCTCCAAATGGTATTTAATTAACTTCCCGGGGTGAAGAAACCCTTTTTGAGAACTCAGAGTGAGTAAATTGGCCATTTTCATGCACTTTTAACCATTCCATAAATCTTGTGTTTTGGGCCCCTGGAAGCATGAAAATCACTTTAAACATGCTAATTTTAGCTCTAACACTGATGATCCACCTACAAATGTGAACTGACGTTCAAAAATAAAACATTTGAAAACGGACCATTTTTCACATTTCTGAAGCATGACGTAATGGGGGGGTGTTATCTCTTTTGTCGAAAATCAGCCGTTTTTGCTCGAACATTAAATGCCTCCAAATGGTATTTAATTAACTTCCCGAGCCCCTGGAAGCATGAAAATCACTTTAAACATGCTAATTTTAGCTCTAACACTGATGATCCACCTACAAATGTGAACTGACGTTCAAAAATAAAACATTTGAAAACGGACCATTTTCCACATTTCTGAAGCATGACGTAATGGGGGGGTGTTATCTCTTTTGTCGAAAATCAGCCGTTTTTGCTCGAACATTAAATGCCTCCAAATGGTATTTAATTAACTTCCCGAGCCCCTGGAAGCATGAAAATCACTTTAAACATGCTAATTTTAGCTCTAACACTGATGATCCACCTACAAATGTGAACTGACGTTCAAAAATAAAACATTTGAAAACGGACCATTTTCCACATTTCTGAAGCATGACGTAATGGGGGGGTGTTATCTCTTTTGTCGAAAATCAGCCGTTTTTGCTCGAACATTAAATGCCTCCAAATGGTATTTAATTAACTTCCCGGGGTGAAGAAACCCTTTTTGAGAACTCAGAGTGAGTAAATTGGCCATTTTCATGCACTTTTAACCATTCCATAAATCTTGTGTTTTGGGCCCCTGGAAGCATGAAAATCACTTTAAACATGCTAATTTTAGCTCTAACACTGATGATCCACCTACAAATGTGAACTGACGTTCAAAAATAAAACATTTGAAAACGGACCATTTTCCACATTTCTGAAGCATGACGTAATGGGGGGGTGTTATCTCTTTTGTCGAAAATCAGCCGTTTTTGCTCGAACATTAAATGCCTCCAAATGGTATTTAATTAACTTCCCGGGGTGAAGAAACCCTTTTTGAGAACTCAGAGTGAGTAAATTGGCCATTTTCATGCACTTTTAACCATTCCATAAATCTTGTGTTTTGGGCCCCTGGAAGCATGAAAATCACTTTAAACATGCTAATTTTAGCTCTAACACTGATGATCCACCTACAAATGTGAACTGACGTTCAAAAATAAAACATTTGAAAACGGACCATTTTCCACATTTCTGAAGCATGACGTAATGGGGGGGTGTTATCTCTTTTGTCGAAAATCAGCCGTTTTTGCTCGAACATTAAATGCCTCCAAATGGTATTTAATTAACTTCCCGAGCCCCTGGAAGCATGAAAATCACTTTAAACATGCTAATTTTAGCTCTAACACTGATGATCCACCTACAAATGTGAACTGACGTTCAAAAATAAAACATTTGAAAACGGACCATTTTCCACATTTCTGAAGCATGACGTAATGGGGGGGTGTTATCTCTTTTGTCGAAAATCAGCCGTTTTTGCTCGAACATTAAATGCCTCCAAATGGTATTTAATTAACTTCCCGAGCCCCTGGAAGCATGAAAATCACTTTAAACATGCTAATTTTAGCTCTAACACTGATGATCCACCTACAAATGTGAACTGACGTTCAAAAATAAAACATTTGAAAACGGACCATTTTCCACATTTCTGAAGCATGACGTAATGGGGGGGTGTTATCTCTTTTGTCGAAAATCAGCAGTTTTTGCTCGAACATTAAATGCCCCCAAATGGTATTTAATTAACTTCCCGAGCCCCTGGAAGCATGAAAATCACTTTAAACATGCTAATTTTAGCTCTAACACTGATGATCCACCTACAAATGTGAACTGACGTTCAAAAATAAAACATTTGAAAACGGACCATTTTCCACATTTCTGAAGCATGACGTAATGGGGGGGTGTTATCTCTTTTGTCGAAAATCAGCCGTTTTTGCTCGAACATTAAATGCCTCCAAATGGTATTTAATTAACTTCCCGAGCCCCTGGAAGCATGAAAATCACTTTAAACATGCTAATTTTAGCTCTAACACTGATGATCCACCTACAAATGTGAACTGACGTTCAAAAATAAAACATTTGAAAACGGACCATTTTCCACATTTCTGAAGCATGACGTAATGGGGGGGTGTTATCTCTTTTGTCGAAAATCAGCCGTTTTTGCTCGAACATTAAATGCCTCCAAATGGTATTTAATTAACTTCCCGAGCCCCTGGAAGCATGAAAATCACTTTAAACATGCTAATTTTAGCTCTAACACTGATGATCCACCTACAAATGTGAACTGACGTTCAAAAATAAAACATTTGAAAACGGACAATTTTCCACATTTCTGAAGCATGACGTAATGGGGGGGTGTTATCTCTTTTGTCGAAAATCAGCCGTTTTTGCTCGAACATTAAATGCCTCCAAATGGTATTTAATTAACTTCCCGAGCCCCTGGAAGCATGAAAATCACTTTAAACATGCTAATTTTAGCTCTAACACTGATGATCCACCTACAAATGTGAACTGACGTTCAAAAATAAAACATTTGAAAACGGACCATTTTCCACATTTCTGAAGCATGACGTAATGGGGGGGTGTTATCTCTTTTGTCGAAAATCAGCCGTTTTTGCTCGAACATTAAATGCCTCCAAATGGTATTTAATTAACTTCCCGAGCCCCTGGAAGCATGAAAATCACTTTAAACATGCTAATTTTAGCTCTAACACTGATGATCCACCTACAAATGTGAACTGACGTTCAAAAATAAAACATTTGAAAACGGACCATTTTCCACATTTCTGAAGCATGACGTAATGGGGGGTGTTATATCTTTTGTCGAAAATCAGCCGTTTTTTCTCGAACATTAAATGCCTCCAAATGGTATTTAATTAACTTCCCGAGCCCCTGGAAGCATGAAAATCACTTTAAACATGCTAATTTTAGCTCTAACACTGATGATCCACCTACAAATGTGAACTGACGTTCAAAAATAAAACATTTGAAAACGGACCATTTTCCACATTTCTGAAGCATGACGTAATGGGGGGGTGTTATCTCTTTTGTCGAAAATCAGCCGTTTTTGCTCGAACATTAAATGCCTCCAAATGGTATTTAATTAACTTCCCGGGGTGAAGAAACCCTTTTTGAGAACTCAGAGTGAGTAAATTGGCCATTTTCATGCACTTTTAACCATTCCATAAATCTTGTGTTTTGGGCCCCTGGAAGCATGAAAATCACTTTAAACATGCTAATTTTAGCTCTAACACTGATGATCCACCTACAAATGTGAACTGACGTTCAAAAATAAAACATTTGAAAACGGACCATTTTCCACATTTCTGAAGCATGACGTAATGGGGGGGTGTTATCTCTTTTGTCGAAAATCAGCCGTTTTTGCTCGAACATTAAATGCCTCCAAATGGTATTTAATTAACTTCCCGGGGTGAAGAAACCCTTTTTGAGAACTCAGAGTGAGTAAATTGGCCATTTTCATGCACTTTTAACCATTCCATAAATCTTGTGTTTTGGGCCCCTGGAAGCATGAAAATCACTTTAAACATGCTAATTTTAGCTCTAACACTGATGATCCACCTACAAATGTGAACTGACGTTCAAAAATAAAACATTTGAAAACGGACCATTTTCCACATTTCTGAAGCATGACGTAATGGGGGGGGTGTTATCTCTTTTGTCGAAAATCAGCCGTTTTTGCTCGAACATTAAATGCCTCCAAATGGTATTTAATTAACTTCCCGAGCCCCTGGAAGCATGAAAATCACTTTAAACATGCTAATTTTATTCTAACACTGATGATCCACCTACAAATGTGAACTGACGTTCAAAAATAAAACATTTGAAAACGGACCATTTTCCACATTTCTGAAGCATGACGTAATGGGGGGGTGTTATCTCTTTTGTCGAAAATCAGCCGTTTTTGCTCGAACATTAAATGCCTCCAAATGGTATTTAATTAACTTCCCGGGGTGAAGAAACCCTTTTTGAGAACTCAGAGTGAGTAAATTGGCCATTTTCATGCACTTTTAACCATTCCATAAATCTTGTGTTTTGGGCCCCTGGAAGCATGAAAATCACTTTAAACATGCTAATTTTAGCTCTAACACTGATGATCCACCTACAAATGTGAACTGACGTTCAAAAATAAAACATTTGAAAACGGACCATTTTCCACATTTCTGAAGCATGACGTAATGGGGGGGTGTTATCTCTTTTGTCGAAAATCAGCCGTTTTTGCTCGAACATTAAATGCCTCCAAATGGTATTTAATTAACTTCCCGAGCCCCTGGAAGCATGAAAATCACTTTAAACATGCTAATTTTAGCTCTAACACTGATGATCCACCTACAAATGTGAACTGACGTTCAAAAATAAAACATTTGAAAACGGACCATTTTCCACATTTCTGAAGCATGACGTAATGGGGGGGTGTTATCTCTTTTGTCGAAAATCAGCCGTTTTTGCTCGAACATTAAATGCCTCCAAATGGTATTTAATTAACTTCCCGAGCCCCTGGAAGCATGAAAATCACTTTAAACATGCTAATTTTAGCTCTAACACTGATGATCCACCTACAAATGTGAACTGACGTTCAAAAATAAAACATTTGAAAACGGACCATTTTCCACATTTCTGAAGCATGACGTAATGGGGGGGTGTTATCTCTTTTGTCGAAAATCAGCCGTTTTTGCTCGAACATTAAATGCCTCCAAATGGTATTTAATTAACTTCCCGGGGTGAAGAAACCCTTTTTGAGAACTCAGAGTGAGTAAATTGGCCATTTTCATGCACTTTTAACCATTCCATAAATCTTGTGTTTTGGGCCCCTGGAAGCATGAAAATCACTTTAAACATGCTAATTTTAGCTCTAACACTGATGATCCACCTACAAATGTGAACTGACGTTCAAAAATAAAACATTTGAAAACGGACCATTTTCCACATTTCTGAAGCATGACGTAATGGGGGGGTGTTATCTCTTTTGTCGAAAATCAGCCGTTTTTGCTCGAACATTAAATGCCTCCAAATGGTATTTAATTAACTTCCCGAGCCCCTGGAAGCATGAAAATCACTTTAAACATGCTAATTTTAGCTCTAACACTGATGATCCACCTACAAATGTGAACTGACGTTCAAAAATAAAACATTTGAAAACGGACCATTTTCCACATTTCTGAAGCATGACGTAATGGGGGGGTGTTATCTCTTTTGTCGAAAATCAGCCGTTTTTGCTCGAACATTAAATGCCTCCAAATGGTATTTAATTAACTTCCCGAGCCCCTGGAAGCATGAAAATCACTTTAAACATGCTAATTTTAGCTCTAACACTGATGATCCACCTACAAATGTGAACTGACGTTCAAAAATAAAACATTTGAAAACGGACCATTTTCCACATTTCTGAAGCATGACGTAATGGGGGGGTGTTATCTCTTTTGTCGAAAATCAGCCGTTTTTGCTCGAACATTAAATGCCTCCAAATGGTATTTAATTAACTTCCCGGGGTGAAGAAACCCTTTTTGAGAACTCAGAGTGAGTAAATTGGCCATTTTCATGCACTTTTAACCATTCCATAAATCTTGTGTTTTGGGCCCCTGGAAGCATGAAAATCACTTTAAACATGCTAATTTTAGCTCTAACACTGATGATCCACCTACAAATGTGAACTGACGTTCAAAAATAAAACATTTGAAAACGGACCATTTTTCACATTTCTGAAGCATGACGTAATGGGGGGGTGTTATCTCTTTTGTCGAAAATCAGCCGTTTTTGCTCGAACATTAAATGCCTCCAAATGGTATTTAATTAACTTCCCGAGCCCCTGGAAGCATGAAAATCACTTTAAACATGCTAATTTTAGCTCTAACACTGATGATCCACCTACAAATGTGAACTGACGTTCAAAAATAAAACATTTGAAAACGGACCATTTTCCACATTTCTGAAGCATGACGTAATGGGGGGGTGTTATCTCTTTTGTCGAAAATCAGCCGTTTTTGCTCGAACATTAAATGCCTCCAAATGGTATTTAATTAACTTCCCGAGCCCCTGGAAGCATGAAAATCACTTTAAACATGCTAATTTTAGCTCTAACACTGATGATCCACCTACAAATGTGAACTGACGTTCAAAAATAAAACATTTGAAAACGGACCATTTTCCACATTTCTGAAGCATGACGTAATGGGGGGGTGTTATCTCTTTTGTCGAAAATCAGCCGTTTTTGCTCGAACATTAAATGCCTCCAAATGGTATTTAATTAACTTCCCGGGGTGAAGAAACCCTTTTTGAGAACTCAGAGTGAGTAAATTGGCCATTTTCATGCACTTTTAACCATTCCATAAATCTTGTGTTTTGGGCCCCTGGAAGCATGAAAATCACTTTAAACATGCTAATTTTAGCTCTAACACTGATGATCCACCTACAAATGTGAACTGACGTTCAAAAATAAAACATTTGAAAACGGACCATTTTCCACATTTCTGAAGCATGACGTAATGGGGGGGTGTTATCTCTTTTGTCGAAAATCAGCCGTTTTTGCTCGAACATTAAATGCCTCCAAATGGTATTTAATTAACTTCCCGGGGTGAAGAAACCCTTTTTGAGAACTCAGAGTGAGTAAATTGGCCATTTTCATGCACTTTTAACCATTCCATAAATCTTGTGTTTTGGGCCCCTGGAAGCATGAAAATCACTTTAAACATGCTAATTTTAGCTCTAACACTGATGATCCACCTACAAATGTGAACTGACGTTCAAAAATAAAACATTTGAAAACGGACCATTTTCCACATTTCTGAAGCATGACGTAATGGGGGGGTGTTATCTCTTTTGTCGAAAATCAGCCGTTTTTGCTCGAACATTAAATGCCTCCAAATGGTATTTAATTAACTTCCCGAGCCCCTGGAAGCATGAAAATCACTTTAAACATGCTAATTTTAGCTCTAACACTGATGATCCACCTACAAATGTGAACTGACGTTCAAAAATAAAACATTTGAAAACGGACCATTTTCCACATTTCTGAAGCATGACGTAATGGGGGGGTGTTATCTCTTTTGTCGAAAATCAGCCGTTTTTGCTCGAACATTAAATGCCTCCAAATGGTATTTAATTAACTTCCCGAGCCCCTGGAAGCATGAAAATCACTTTAAACATGCTAATTTTAGCTCTAACACTGATGATCCACCTACAAATGTGAACTGACGTTCAAAAATAAAACATTTGAAAACGGACCATTTTCCACATTTCTGAAGCATGACGTAATGGGGGGGTGTTATCTCTTTTGTCGAAAATCAGCAGTTTTTGCTCGAACATTAAATGCCCCCAAATGGTATTTAATTAACTTCCCGAGCCCCTGGAAGCATGAAAATCACTTTAAACATGCTAATTTTAGCTCTAACACTGATGATCCACCTACAAATGTGAACTGACGTTCAAAAATAAAACATTTGAAAACGGACCATTTTCCACATTTCTGAAGCATGACGTAATGGGGGGGTGTTATCTCTTTTGTCGAAAATCAGCCGTTTTTGCTCGAACATTAAATGCCTCCAAATGGTATTTAATTAACTTCCCGAGCCCCTGGAAGCATGAAAATCACTTTAAACATGCTAATTTTAGCTCTAACACTGATGATCCACCTACAAATGTGAACTGACGTTCAAAAATAAAACATTTGAAAACGGACCATTTTCCACATTTCTGAAGCATGACGTAATGGGGGGGTGTTATCTCTTTTGTCGAAAATCAGCCGTTTTTGCTCGAACATTAAATGCCTCCAAATGGTATTTAATTAACTTCCCGAGCCCCTGGAAGCATGAAAATCACTTTAAACATGCTAATTTTAGCTCTAACACTGATGATCCACCTACAAATGTGAACTGACGTTCAAAAATAAAACATTTGAAAACGGACAATTTTCCACATTTCTGAAGCATGACGTAATGGGGGGGTGTTATCTCTTTTGTCGAAAATCAGCCGTTTTTGCTCGAACATTAAATGCCTCCAAATGGTATTTAATTAACTTCCCGAGCCCCTGGAAGCATGAAAATCACTTTAAACATGCTAATTTTAGCTCTAACACTGATGATCCACCTACAAATGTGAACTGACGTTCAAAAATAAAACATTTGAAAACGGACCATTTTCCACATTTCTGAAGCATGACGTAATGGGGGGGTGTTATCTCTTTTGTCGAAAATCAGCCGTTTTTGCTCGAACATTAAATGCCTCCAAATGGTATTTAATTAACTTCCCGAGCCCCTGGAAGCATGAAAATCACTTTAAACATGCTAATTTTAGCTCTAACACTGATGATCCACCTACAAATGTGAACTGACGTTCAAAAATAAAACATTTGAAAACGGACCATTTTCCACATTTCTGAAGCATGACGTAATGGGGGGTGTTATATCTTTTGTCGAAAATCAGCCGTTTTTTCTCGAACATTAAATGCCTCCAAATGGTATTTAATTAACTTCCCGAGCCCCTGGAAGCATGAAAATCACTTTAAACATGCTAATTTTAGCTCTAACACTGATGATCCACCTACAAATGTGAACTGACGTTCAAAAATAAAACATTTGAAAACGGACCATTTTCCACATTTCTGAAGCATGACGTAATGGGGGGGTGTTATCTCTTTTGTCGAAAATCAGCCGTTTTTGCTCGAACATTAAATGCCTCCAAATGGTATTTAATTAACTTCCCGGGGTGAAGAAACCCTTTTTGAGAACTCAGAGTGAGTAAATTGGCCATTTTCATGCACTTTTAACCATTCCATAAATCTTGTGTTTTGGGCCCCTGGAAGCATGAAAATCACTTTAAACATGCTAATTTTAGCTCTAACACTGATGATCCACCTACAAATGTGAACTGACGTTCAAAAATAAAACATTTGAAAACGGACCATTTTCCACATTTCTGAAGCATGACGTAATGGGGGGGTGTTATCTCTTTTGTCGAAAATCAGCCGTTTTTTCTCGAACATTAAATGCCTCCAAATGGTATTTAATTAACTTCCCGGGGTGAAGAAACCCTTTTTGAGAACTCAGAGTGAGTAAATTGGCCATTTTCATGCACTTTTAACCATTCCATAAATCTTGTGTTTTGGGCCCCTGGAAGCATGAAAATCACTTTAAACATGCTAATTTTAGCTCTAACACTGATGATCCACCTACAAATGTGAACTGACGTTCAAAAATAAAACATTTGAAAACGGACCATTTTCCACATTTCTGAAGCATGACGTAATGGGGGGGGTGTTATCTCTTTTGTCGAAAATCAGCCGTTTTTGCTCGAACATTAAATGCCTCCAAATGGTATTTAATTAACTTCCCGAGCCCCTGGAAGCATGAAAATCACTTTAAACATGCTAATTTTATTCTAACACTGATGATCCACCTACAAATGTGAACTGACGTTCAAAAATAAAACATTTGAAAACGGACCATTTTCCACATTTCTGAAGCATGACGTAATGGGGGGGTGTTATCTCTTTTGTCGAAAATCAGCCGTTTTTGCTCGAACATTAAATGCCTCCAAATGGTATTTAATTAACTTCCCGGGGTGAAGAAACCCTTTTTGAGAACTCAGAGTGAGTAAATTGGCCATTTTCATGCACTTTTAACCATTCCATAAATCTTGTGTTTTGGGCCCCTGGAAGCATGAAAATCACTTTAAACATGCTAATTTTAGCTCTAACACTGATGATCCACCTACAAATGTGAACTGACGTTCAAAAATAAAACATTTGAAAACGGACCATTTTCCACATTTCTGAAGCATGACGTAATGGGGGGGTGTTATCTCTTTTGTCGAAAATCAGCCGTTTTTGCTCGAACATTAAATGCCTCCAAATGGTATTTAATTAACTTCCCGAGCCCCTGGAAGCATGAAAATCACTTTAAACATGCTAATTTTAGCTCTAACACTGATGATCCACCTACAAATGTGAACTGACGTTCAAAAATAAAACATTTGAAAACGGACCATTTTCCACATTTCTGAAGCATGACGTAATGGGGGGGTGTTATCTCTTTTGTCGAAAATCAGCCGTTTTTGCTCGAACATTAAATGCCTCCAAATGGTATTTAATTAACTTCCCGAGCCCCTGGAAGCATGAAAATCACTTTAAACATGCTAATTTTAGCTCTAACACTGATGATCCACCTACAAATGTGAACTGACGTTCAAAAATAAAACATTTGAAAACGGACCATTTTCCACATTTCTGAAGCATGACGTAATGGGGGGGTGTTATCTCTTTTGTCGAAAATCAGCCGTTTTTGCTCGAACATTAAATGCCTCCAAATGGTATTTAATTAACTTCCCGAGCCCCTGGAAGCATGAAAATCACTTTAAACATGCTAATTTTAGCTCTAACACTGATGATCCACCTACAAATGTGAACTGACGTTCAAAAATAAAACATTTGAAAACGGACCATTTTCCACATTTCTGAAGCATGACGTAATGGGGGGTGTTATATCTTTTGTCGAAAATCAGCCGTTTTTTCTCGAACATTAAATGCCTCCAAATGGTATTTAATTAACTTCCCGAGCCCCTGGAAGCATGAAAATCACTTTAAACATGCTAATTTTAGCTCTAACACTGATGATCCACCTACAAATGTGAACTGACGTTCAAAAATAAAACATTTGAAAACGGACCATTTTCCACATTTCTGAAGCATGACGTAATGGGGGGGTGTTATCTCTTTTGTCGAAAATCAGCCGTTTTTGCTCGAACATTAAATGCCTCCAAATGGTATTTAATTAACTTCCCGGGGTGAAGAAACCCTTTTTGAGAACTCAGAGTGAGTAAATTGGCCATTTTCATGCACTTTTAACCATTCCATAAATCTTGTGTTTTGGGCCCCTGGAAGCATGAAAATCACTTTAAACATGCTAATTTTAGCTCTAACACTGATGATCCACCTACAAATGTGAACTGACGTTCAAAAATAAAACATTTGAAAACGGACCATTTTCCACATTTCTGAAGCATGACGTAATGGGGGGGTGTTATCTCTTTTGTCGAAAATCAGCCGTTTTTGCTCGAACATTAAATGCCTCCAAATGGTATTTAATTAACTTCCCGGGGTGAAGAAACCCTTTTTGAGAACTCAGAGTGAGTAAATTGGCCATTTTCATGCACTTTTAACCATTCCATAAATCTTGTGTTTTGGGCCCCTGGAAGCATGAAAATCACTTTAAACATGCTAATTTTAGCTCTAACACTGATGATCCACCTACAAATGTGAACTGACGTTCAAAAATAAAACATTTGAAAACGGACCATTTTCCACATTTCTGAAGCATGACGTAATGGGGGGGGTGTTATCTCTTTTGTCGAAAATCAGCCGTTTTTGCTCGAACATTAAATGCCTCCAAATGGTATTTAATTAACTTCCCGAGCCCCTGGAAGCATGAAAATCACTTTAAACATGCTAATTTTATTCTAACACTGATGATCCACCTACAAATGTGAACTGACGTTCAAAAATAAAACATTTGAAAACGGACCATTTTCCACATTTCTGAAGCATGACGTAATGGGGGGGTGTTATCTCTTTTGTCGAAAATCAGCCGTTTTTGCTCGAACATTAAATGCCTCCAAATGGTATTTAATTAACTTCCCGGGGTGAAGAAACCCTTTTTGAGAACTCAGAGTGAGTAAATTGGCCATTTTCATGCACTTTTAACCATTCCATAAATCTTGTGTTTTGGGCCCCTGGAAGCATGAAAATCACTTTAAACATGCTAATTTTAGCTCTAACACTGATGATCCACCTACAAATGTGAACTGACGTTCAAAAATAAAACATTTGAAAACGGACCATTTTCCACATTTCTGAAGCATGACGTAATGGGGGGGTGTTATCTCTTTTGTCGAAAATCAGCCGTTTTTGCTCGAACATTAAATGCCTCCAAATGGTATTTAATTAACTTCCCGAGCCCCTGGAAGCATGAAAATCACTTTAAACATGCTAATTTTAGCTCTAACACTGATGATCCACCTACAAATGTGAACTGACGTTCAAAAATAAAACATTTGAAAACGGACCATTTTCCACATTTCTGAAGCATGACGTAATGGGGGGGTGTTATCTCTTTTGTCGAAAATCAGCCGTTTTTGCTCGAACATTAAATGCCTCCAAATGGTATTTAATTAACTTCCCGAGCCCCTGGAAGCATGAAAATCACTTTAAACATGCTAATTTTAGCTCTAACACTGATGATCCACCTACAAATGTGAACTGACGTTCAAAAATAAAACATTTGAAAACGGACCATTTTCCACATTTCTGAAGCATGACGTAATGGGGGGGTGTTATCTCTTTTGTCGAAAATCAGCCGTTTTTGCTCGAACATTAAATGCCTCCAAATGGTATTTAATTAACTACCCAGGGTGAAGAAACCCTTTTTGAGAACTCAGAGTGAGTAAATTGGCCATTTTCATGCACTTTTAACCATTCCATAAATCTTGTGTTTTGGGCCCCTGGAAGCATGAAAATCACTTTAAACATGCTAATTTTAGCTCTAACACTGATGATCCACCTACAAATGTGAACTGACGTTCAAAAATAAAACATTTGAAAACGGACCATTTTCCACATTTCTGAAGCATGACGTAATGGGGGGGTGTTATCTCTTTTGTCGAAAATCAGCCGTTTTTGCTTGAACATTAAATGCCTCCAAATGGTATTTAATTAACTTCCCGAGCCCCTGGAAGCATGAAAATCACTTTAAACATGCTAATTTTAGCTCTAACACTGATGATCCACCTACAAATGTGAACTGACGTTCAAAAATAAAACATTTGAAAACGGACCATTTTCCACATTTCTGAAGCATGACGTAATGGGGGGGTGTTATCTCTTTTGTCGAAAATCAGCCATTTTTGCTCGAACATTAAATGCCTCCAAATGGTATTTAATTAACTTCCCGGGGTGAAGAAACCCTTTTTGAGAACTCAGAGTGAGTAAATTGGCCATTTTCATGCACTTTTAACCATTCCATAAATCTTGTGTTTTGGGCCCCTGGAAGCATGAAAATCACTTTAAACATGCTAATTTTAGCTCTAACACTGATGATCCACCTACAAATGTGAACTGACGTTCAAAAATAAAACATTTGAAAACGGACCATTTTCCACATTTCTGAAGCATGACGTAATGGGGGGGTGTTATCTCTTTTGTCGAAAATCAGCCGTTTTTGCTCGAACATTAAATGCCTCCAAATGGTATTTAATTAACTTCCCGAGCCCCTGGAAGCATGAAAATCACTTTAAACATGCTAATTTTCGCTCTAACACTGATGATCCACCTACAAATGTGAACTGACGTTCAAAAATAAAACATTTGAAAACGGACCATTTTCCACATTTCTGAAGCATGACGTAATGGGGGGGTGTTATCTCTTTTGTCGAAAATCAGCCGTTTTTGCTCGAACATTAAATGCCTCCAAATGGTATTTAATTAACTTCCCGAGCACCTGGAAGCATGAAAATCACTTTAAACATGCTAATTTTAGCTCTAACACTGATGATCCACCTACAAATGTGAACTGACGTTCAAAAATAAAACATTTGAAAACGGACCATTTTCCACATTTCTGAAGCATGACGTAATGGGGGGGTGTTATCTCTTTTGTCGAAAATCAGCCGTTTTTGCTCGAACATTAAATGCCTCCAAATGGTATTTAATTAACTTCCCGAGCCCCTGGAAGCATGAAAATCACTTTAAACATGCTAATTTTAGCTCTAACACTGATGATCCACCTACAAATGTGAACTGACGTTCAAAAATAAAACATTTGAAAACGGACCATTTTCCACATTTCTGAAGCATGACGTAATGGGGGGGTGTTATCTCTTTTGTCGAAAATCAGCCGTTTTTGCTCGAACATTAAATGCCTCCAAATGGTATTTAATTAACTTCCCGAGCCCCTGGAAGCATGAAAATCACTTTAAACATGCTAATTTTAGCTCTAACACTGATGATCCACCTACAAATGTGAACTGACGTTCAAAAATAAAACATTTGAAAACGGACCATTTTCCACATTTCTGAAGCATGACGTAATGGGGGGGTGTTATCTCTTTTGTCGAAAATCAGCCGTTTTTGCTCGAACATTAAATGCCTCCAAATGGTATTTAATTAACTTCCCGGGGTGAAGAAACCCTTTTTGAGAACTCAGAGTGAGTAAATTGGCCATTTTCATGCACTTTTAACCATTCCATAAATCTTGTGTTTTGGGCCCCTGGAAGCATGAAAATCACTTTAAACATGCTAATTTTAGCTCTAACACTGATGATCCACCTACAAATGTGAACTGACGTTCAAAAATAAAACATTTGAAAACGGACCATTTTCCACATTTCTGAAGCATGACGTAATGGGGGGGTGTTATCTCTTTTGTCGAAAATCAGCCGTTTTTGCTCGAACATTAAATGCCTCCAAATGGTATTTAATTAACTTCCCGAGCCCCTGGAAGCATGAAAATCACTTTAAACATGCTAATTTTAGCTCTAACACTGATGATCCACCTACAAATGTGAACTGACGTTCAAAAATAAAACATTTGAAAACGGACCATTTTCCACATTTCTGAAGCATGACGTAATGGGGGGGTGTTATCTCTTTTGTCGAAAATCAGCCGTTTTTGCTCGAACATTAAATGCCTCCAAATGGTATTTAATTAACTTCCCGAGCCCCTGGAAGCATGAAAATCACTTTAAACATGCTAATTTTAGCTCTAACACTGATGATCCACCTACAAATGTGAACTGACGTTCAAAAATAAAACATTTGAAAACGGACCATTTTCCACATTTCTGAAGCATGACGTAATGGGGGGGTGTTATCTCTTTTGTCGAAAATCAGCCGTTTTTGCTCGAACATTAAATGCCTCCAAATGGTATTTAATTAACTTCCCGGGGTGAAGAAACCCTTTTTGAGAACTCAGAGTGAGTAAATTGGCCATTTTCATGCACTTTTAACCATTCCATAAATCTTGTGTTTTGGGCCCCTGGAAGCATGAAAATCACTTTAAACATGCTAATTTTAGCTCTAACACTGATGATCCACCTACAAATGTGAACTGACGTTCAAAAATAAAACATTTGAAAACGGACCATTTTCCACATTTCTGAAGCATGACGTAATGGGGGGGTGTTATCTCTTTTGTCGAAAATCAGCCGTTTTTGCTCGAACATTAAATGCCTCCAAATGGTATTTAATTAACTTCCCGAGCCCCTGGAAGCATGAAAATCACTTTAAACATGCTAATTTTAGCTCTAACACTGATGATCCACCTACAAATGTGAACTGACGTTCAAAAATAAAACATTTGAAAACGGACCATTTTCCACATTTCTGAAGCATGACGTAATGGGGGGGTGTTATCTCTTTTGTCGAAAATCAGCCGTTTTTGCTCGAACATTAAATGCCTCCAAATGGTATTTAATTAACTTCCCGGGGTGAAGAAACCCTTTTTGAGAACTCAGAGTGAGTAAATTGGCCATTTTCATGCACTTTTAACCATTCCATAAATCTTGTGTTTTGGGCCCCTGGAAGCATGAAAATCACTTTAAACATGCTAATTTTAGCTCTAACACTGATGATCCACCTACAAATGTGAACTGACGTTCAAAAATAAAACATTTGAAAACGGACCATTTTCCACATTTCTGAAGCATGACGTAATGGGGGGGTGTTATCTCTTTTGTCGAAAATCAGCCGTTTTTGCTCGAACATTAAATGACTCCAAATGGTATTTAATTAACTTCCCGAGCCCCTGGAAGCATGAAAATCACTTTAAACATGCTAATTTTAGCTCTAACACTGGTGATCCACCTACAAATGTGAACTGACGTTCAAAAATAAAACATTTGAAAACGGACCATTTTCCACATTTCTGAAGCATGACGTAATGGGGGGGTGTTATCTCTTTTGTCGAAAATCAGCCGTTTTTGCTCGAACATTAAATGCCTCCAAATGGTATTTAATTAACTTCCCGAGCCCCTGGAAGCATGAAAATCACTTTAAACATGCTAATTTTAGCTCTAACACTGATGATCCACCTACAAATGTGAACTGACGTTCAAAAATAAAACATTTGAAAACGGACCATTTTCCACATTTCTGAAGCATGACGTAATGGGGGGGTGTTATCTCTTTTGTCGAAAATCAGCCGTTTTTGCTCGAACATTAAATGCCTCCAAATGGTATTTAATTATCTTCCCGAGCCCCTGGAAGCATGAAAATCACTTTAAACATGCTAATTTTAGCTCTAGCACTGATGATCCACCTACAAATGTGAACTGACGTTCAAAAATAAAACATTTGAAAACGGACCATTTTCCACATTTCTGAAGCATGACGTAATGGGGGGGTGTTATCTCTTTTGTCGAAAATCAGCCGTTTTTGCTCGAACATTAAATGCCTCCAAATGGTATTTAATTAACTTCCCGGGGTGAAGAAACCCTTTTTGAGAACTCAGAGTGAGTAAATTGGCCATTTTCATGCACTTTTAACCATTCCATAAATCTTGTGTTTTGGGCCCCTGGAAGCATGAAAATCACTTTAAACATGCTAATTTTAGCTCTAACACTGATGATCCACCTACAAATGTGAACTGACGTTCAAAAATAAAACATTTGAAAACGGACCATTTTCCACATTTCTGAAGCATGACGTAATGGGGGGGTGTTATCTCTTTTGTCGAAAATCAGCCGTTTTTGCTCGAACATTAAATGCCTCCAAATGGTATTTAATTAACTTCCCGAGCCCCTGGAAGCATGAAAATCACTTTAAACATGCTAATTTTAGCTCTAACACTGATGATCCACCTACAAATGTGAACTGACGTTCAAAAATAAAACATTTGAAAACGGACCATTTTCCACATTTCTGAAGCATGACGTAATGGGGGGGTGTTATCTCTTTTGTCGAAAATCAGCCGTTTTTGCTCGAACATTAAATGCCTCCAAATGGTATTTAATTAACTTCCCGGGGTGAAGAAACCCTTTTTGAGAACTCAGAGTGAGTAAATTGGCCATTTTCATGCACTTTTAACCATTCCATAAATCTTGTGTTTTGGGCCCCTGGAAGCATGAAAATCACTTTAAACATGCTAATTTTAGCTCTAACACTGATGATCCACCTACAAATGTGAACTGACGTTCAAAAATAAAACATTTGAAAACGGACCATTTTCCACATTTCTGAAGCATGACGTAATGGGGGGGTGTTATCTCTTTTGTCGAAAATCAGCCGTTTTTGCTCGAACATTAAATGCCTCCAAATGGTATTTAATTAACTTCCCGAGCCCCTGGAAGCATGAAAATCACTTTAAACATGCTAATTTTAGCTCTAACACTGATGATCCACCTACAAATGTGAACTGACGTTCAAAAATAAAACATTTGAAAACGGACCATTTTCCACATTTCTGAAGCATGACGTAATGGGGGGGTGTTATCTCTTTTGTCGAAAATCAGCCGTTTTTGCTCGAACATTAAATGCCTCCAAATGGTATTTAATTAACTTCCCGAGCCCCTGGAAGCATGAAAATCACTTTAAACATGCTAATTTTAGCTCTAACACTGATGATCCACCTACAAATGTGAACTGACGTTCAAAAATAAAACATTTGAAAACGGACCATTTTCCACATTTCTGAAGCATGACGTAATGGGGGGGTGTTATCTCTTTTGTCGAAAATCAGCCGTTTTTGCTCGAACATTAAATGCCTCCAAATGGTATTTAATTAACTTCCCGGGGTGAAGAAACCCTTTTTGAGAACTCAGAGTGAGTAAATTGGCCATTTTCATGCACTTTTAACCATTCCATAAATCTTGTGTTTTGGGCCCCTGGAAGCATGAAAATCACTTTAAACATGCTAATTTTAGCTCTAACACTGATGATCCACCTACAAATGTGAACTGACGTTCAAAAATAAAACATTTGAAAACGGACCATTTTCCACATTTCTGAAGCATGACGTAATGGGGGGGTGTTATCTCTTTTGTCGAAAATCAGCCGTTTTTGCTCGAACATTAAATGCCTCCAAATGGTATTTAATTAACTTCCCGAGCCCCTGGAAGCATGAAAATCACTTTAAACATGCTAATTTTAGCTCTAACACTGATGATCCACCTACAAATGTGAACTGACGTTCAAAAATAAAACATTTGAAAACGGACCATTTTCCACATTTCTGAAGCATGACGTAATGGGGGGGTGTTATCTCTTTTGTCGAAAATCAGCCGTTTTTGCTCGAACATTAAATGCCTCCAAATGGTATTTAATTAACTTCCCGGGGTGAAGAAACCCTTTTTGAGAACTCAGAGTGAGTAAATTGGCCATTTTCATGCACTTTTAACCATTCCATAAATCTTGTGTTTTGGGCCCCTGGAAGCATGAAAATCACTTTAAACATGCTAATTTTAGCTCTAACACTGATGATCCACCTACAAATGTGAACTGACGTTCAAAAATAAAACATTTGAAAACGGACCATTTTCCACATTTCTGAAGCATGACGTAATGGGGGGGTGTTATCTCTTTTGTCGAAAATCAGCCGTTTTTGCTCGAACATTAAATGCCTCCAAATGGTATTTAATTAACTTCCCGAGCCCCTGGAAGCATGAAAATCACTTTAAACATGCTAATTTTAGCTCTAACACTGGTGATCCACCTACAAATGTGAACTGACGTTCAAAAATAAAACATTTGAAAACGGACCATTTTCCACATTTCTGAAGCATGACGTAATGGGGGGGTGTTATCTCTTTTGTCGAAAATCAGCCGTTTTTGCTCGAACATTAAATGCCTCCAAATGGTATTTAATTAACTTCCCGAGCCCCTGGAAGCATGAAAAGCACTTTAAACATGCTAATTTTAGCTCTAACACTGATGATCCACCTACAAATGTGAACTGACGTTCAAAAATAAAACATTTGAAAACGGACCATTTTCCACATTTCTGAAGCATGACGTAATGGGGGGGTGTTATCTCTTTTGTCGAAAATCAGCCGTTTTTGCTCGAACATTAAATGCCTCCAAATGGTATTTAATTATCTTCCCGAGCCCCTGGAAGCATGAAAATCACTTTAAACATGCTAATTTTAGCTCTAACACTGATGATCCACCTACAAATGTGAACTGACGTTCAAAAATAAAACATTTGAAAACGGACCATTTTCCACATTTCTGAAGCATGACGTAATGGGGGGGTGTTATCTCTTTTGTCGAAAATCAGCCGTTTTTGCTCGAACATTAAATGCCTCCAAATGGTATTTAATTAACTTCCCGGGGTGAAGAAACCCTTTTTGAGAACTCAGAGTGAGTAAATTGGCCATTTTCATGCACTTTTAACCATTCCATAAATCTTGTGTTCTGGGCCCCTGGAAGCATGAAAATCACTTTAAACATGCTAATTTTAGCTCTAACACTGATGATCCACCTACAAATGTGAACTGACGTTCAAAAATAAAACATTTGAAAACGGACCATTTTCCACATTTCTGAAGCATGACGTAATGGGGGGGTGTTATCTCTTTTGTCGAAAATCAGCCGTTTTTGCTCGAACATTAAATGCCTCCAAATGGTATTTAATTAACTTCCCGAGCCCCTGGAAGCATGAAAATCACTTTAAACATGCTAATTTTAGCTCTAACACTGATGATCCACCTACAAATGTGAACTGACGTTCAAAAATAAAACATTTGAAAACGGACCATTTTCCACATTTCTGAAGCATGACGTAATGGGGGGGGTGTTATCTCTTTTGTCGAAAATCAGCCGTTTTTGCTCGAACATTAAATGCCTCCAAATGGTATTTAATTAACTTCCCGGGGTGAAGAAACCCTTTTTGAGAACTCAGAGTGAGTAAATTGGCCATTTTCATGCACTTTTAACCATTCCATAAATCTTGTGTTTTGGGCCCCTGGAGGCATAAAAATCACTTTAAACATGCTAATTTTAGCTCTAACACTGATGATCCACCTACAAATGTGAACTGACGTTCAAAAATAAAACATTTGAAAACGGACCATTTTCCACATTTCTGAAGCATGACGTAATGGGGGGGTGTTATCTCTTTTGTCGAAAATCAGCCGTTTTTGCTCGAACATTAAATGCCTCCAAATGGTATTTAATTAACTTCCCGAGCCCCTGGAAGCATGAAAATCACTTTAAACATGCTAATTTTAGCTCTAACACTGATGATCCACCTACAAATGTGAACTGACGTTCAAAAATAAAACATTTGAAAACGGACCATTTTCCACATTTCTGAAGCATGACGTAATGGGGGGGTGTTATCTCTTTTGTCGAAAATCAGCCGTTTTTGCTCGAACATTAAATGCCTCCAAATGGTATTTAATTAACTTCCCGAGCCCCTGGAAGCATGAAAATCACTTTAAACATGCTAATTTTAGCTCTAACACTGATGATCCACCTACAAATGTGAACTGACGTTCAAAAATAAAACATTTGAAAACGGACCATTTTCCACATTTCTGAAGCATGACGTAATGGGGGGGTGTTATCTCTTTTGTCGGAAATCAGCCGTTTTTGCTCGAACATTAAATGCCTCCAAATGGTATTTAATTAACTTCCCGAGCCCCTGGAAGCATGAAAATCACTTTAAACATGCTAATTTTAGCTCTAACACTGATGATCCACCTACAAATGTGAACTGACGTTCAAAAATAAAACATTTGAAAACGGACCATTTTCCACATTTCTGAAGCATGACGTAATGGGGGGGTGTTATCTCTTTTGTCGAAAATCAGCCGTTTTTGCTCGAACATTAAATGCCTCCAAATGGTATTTAATTAACTTCCCGGGGTGAAGAAACCCTTTTTGAGAACTCAGAGTGAGTAAATTGGCCATTTTCATGCACTTTTAACCATTCCATAAATCTTGTGTTTTGGGCCCCTGGAAGCATGAAAATCACTTTAAACATGCTAATTTTAGCTCTAACACTGATGATCCACCTACAAATGTGAACTGACGTTCAAAAATAAAACATTTGAAAACGGACCATTTTCCACATTTCTGAAGCATGACGTAATGGGGGGGTGTTATCTCTTTTGTCGAAAATCAGCCGTTTTTGCTCGAACATTAAATGCCTCCAAATGGTATTTAATTAACTTCCCGAGCCCCTGGAAGCATGAAAATCACTTTAAACATGCTAATTTTAGCTCTAACACTGATGATCCACCTACAAATGTGAACTGACGTTCAAAAATAAAACATTTGAAAACGGACCATTTTCCACATTTCTGAAGCATGACGTAATGGGGGGGTGTTATCTCTTTTGTCGAAAATCAGCCGTTTTTGCTCGAACATTAAATGCCTCCAAATGGTATTTAATTAACTTCCCGGGGTGAAGAAACCCTTTTTGAGAACTCAGAGTGAGTAAATTGGCCATTTTCATGCACTTTTAACCATTCCATAAATCTTGTGTTTTGGGCCCCTGGAAGCATGAAAATCACTTTAAACATGCTAATTTTAGCTCTAACACTGATGATCCACCTACAAATGTGAACTGACGTTCAAAAATAAAACATTTGAAAACGGACCATTTTCCACATTTCTGAAGCATGACGTAATGGGGGGGTGTTATCTCTTTTGTCGAAAATCAGCCGTTTTTGCTCGAACATTAAATGCCTCCAAATGGTATTTAATTAACTTCCCGAGCCCCTGGAAGCATGAAAATCACTTTAAACATGCTAATTTTAGCTCTAACACTGATGATCCACCTACAAATGTGAACTGACGTTCAAAAATAAAACATTTGAAAACGGACCATTTTCCACATTTCTGAAGCATGACGTAATGGGGGGGTGTTATCTCTTTTGTCGAAAATCAGCCGTTTTTGCTCGAACATTAAATGCCTCCAAATGGTATTTAATTATCTTCCCGAGCCCCTGGAAGCATGAAAATCACTTTAAACATGCTAATTTTAGCTCTAGCACTGATGATCCACCTACAAATGTGAACTGACGTTCAAAAATAAAACATTTGAAAACGGACCATTTTCCACATTTCTGAAGCATGACGTAATGGGGGGGTGTTATCTCTTTTGTCGAAAATCAGCCGTTTTTGCTCGAACATTAAATGCCTCCAAATGGTATTTAATTAACTTCCCGGGGTGAAGAAACCCTTTTTGAGAACTCAGAGTGAGTAAATTGGCCATTTTCATGCACTTTTAACCATTCCATAAATCTTGTGTTTTGGGCCCCTGGAAGCATGAAAATCACTTTAAACATGCTAATTTTAGCTCTAACACTGATGATCCACCTACAAATGTGAACTGACGTTCAAAAATAAAACATTTGAAAACGGACCATTTTCCACATTTCTGAAGCATGACGTAATGGGGGGGTGTTATCTCTTTTGTCGAAAATCAGCCGTTTTTGCTCGAACATTAAATGCCTCCAAATGGTATTTAATTAACTTCCCGAGCCCCTGGAAGCATGAAAATCACTTTAAACATGCTAATTTTAGCTCTAACACTGATGATCCACCTACAAATGTGAACTGACGTTCAAAAATAAAACATTTGAAAACGGACCATTTTCCACATTTCTGAAGCATGACGTAATGGGGGGGTGTTATCTCTTTTGTCGAAAATCAGCCGTTTTTGCTCGAACATTAAATGCCTCCAAATGGTATTTAATTAACTTCCCGGGGTGAAGAAACCCTTTTTGAGAACTCAGAGTGAGTAAATTGGCCATTTTCATGCACTTTTAACCATTCCATAAATCTTGTGTTTTGGGCCCCTGGAAGCATGAAAATCACTTTAAACATGCTAATTTTAGCTCTAACACTGATGATCCACCTACAAATGTGAACTGACGTTCAAAAATAAAACATTTGAAAACGGACCATTTTCCACATTTCTGAAGCATGACGTAATGGGGGGGTGTTATCTCTTTTGTCGAAAATCAGCCGTTTTTGCTCGAACATTAAATGCCTCCAAATGGTATTTAATTAACTTCCCGAGCCCCTGGAAGCATGAAAATCACTTTAAACATGCTAATTTTAGCTCTAACACTGATGATCCACCTACAAATGTGAACTGACGTTCAAAAATAAAACATTTGAAAACGGACCATTTTCCACATTTCTGAAGCATGACGTAATGGGGGGGTGTTATCTCTTTTGTCGAAAATCAGCCGTTTTTGCTCGAACATTAAATGCCTCCAAATGGTATTTAATTAACTTCCCGAGCCCCTGGAAGCATGAAAATCACTTTAAACATGCTAATTTTAGCTCTAACACTGATGATCCACCTACAAATGTGAACTGACGTTCAAAAATAAAACATTTGAAAACGGACCATTTTCCACATTTCTGAAGCATGACGTAATGGGGGGGTGTTATCTCTTTTGTCGAAAATCAGCCGTTTTTGCTCGAACATTAAATGCCTCCAAATGGTATTTAATTAACTTCCCGGGGTGAAGAAACCCTTTTTGAGAACTCAGAGTGAGTAAATTGGCCATTTTCATGCACTTTTAACCATTCCATAAATCTTGTGTTTTGGGCCCCTGGAAGCATGAAAATCACTTTAAACATGCTAATTTTAGCTCTAACACTGATGATCCACCTACAAATGTGAACTGACGTTCAAAAATAAAACATTTGAAAACGGACCATTTTCCACATTTCTGAAGCATGACGTAATGGGGGGGTGTTATCTCTTTTGTCGAAAATCAGCCGTTTTTGCTCGAACATTAAATGCCTCCAAATGGTATTTAATTAACTTCCCGAGCCCCTGGAAGCATGAAAATCACTTTAAACATGCTAATTTTAGCTCTAACACTGATGATCCACCTACAAATGTGAACTGACGTTCAAAAATAAAACATTTGAAAACGGACCATTTTCCACATTTCTGAAGCATGACGTAATGGGGGGGTGTTATCTCTTTTGTCGAAAATCAGCCGTTTTTGCTCGAACATTAAATGCCTCCAAATGGTATTTAATTAACTTCCCGGGGTGAAGAAACCCTTTTTGAGAACTCAGAGTGAGTAAATTGGCCATTTTCATGCACTTTTAACCATTCCATAAATCTTGTGTTTTGGGCCCCTGGAAGCATGAAAATCACTTTAAACATGCTAATTTTAGCTCTAACACTGATGATCCACCTACAAATGTGAACTGACGTTCAAAAATAAAACATTTGAAAACGGACCATTTTCCACATTTCTGAAGCATGACGTAATGGGGGGGTGTTATCTCTTTTGTCGAAAATCAGCCGTTTTTGCTCGAACATTAAATGCCTCCAAATGGTATTTAATTAACTTCCCGAGCCCCTGGAAGCATGAAAATCACTTTAAACATGCTAATTTTAGCTCTAACACTGGTGATCCACCTACAAATGTGAACTGACGTTCAAAAATAAAACATTTGAAAACGGACCATTTTCCACATTTCTGAAGCATGACGTAATGGGGGGGTGTTATCTCTTTTGTCGAAAATCAGCCGTTTTTGCTCGAACATTAAATGCCTCCAAATGGTATTTAATTAACTTCCCGAGCCCCTGGAAGCATGAAAATCACTTTAAACATGCTAATTTTAGCTCTAACACTGATGATCCACCTACAAATGTGAACTGACGTTCAAAAATAAAACATTTGAAAACGGACCATTTTCCACATTTCTGAAGCATGACGTAATGGGGGGGTGTTATCTCTTTTGTCGAAAATCAGCCGTTTTTGCTCGAACATTAAATGCCTCCAAATGGTATTTAATTATCTTCCCGAGCCCCTGGAAGCATGAAAATCACTTTAAACATGCTAATTTTAGCTCTAACACTGATGATCCACCTACAAATGTGAACTGACGTTCAAAAATAAAACATTTGAAAACGGACCATTTTCCACATTTCTGAAGCATGACGTAATGGGGGGGTGTTATCTCTTTTGTCGAAAATCAGCCGTTTTTGCTCGAACATTAAATGCCTCCAAATGGTATTTAATTAACTTCCCGGGGTGAAGAAACCCTTTTTGAGAACTCAGAGTGAGTAAATTGGCCATTTTCATGCACTTTTAACCATTCCATAAATCTTGTGTTCTGGGCCCCTGGAAGCATGAAAATCACTTTAAACATGCTAATTTTAGCTCTAACACTGATGATCCACCTACAAATGTGAACTGACGTTCAAAAATAAAACATTTGAAAACGGACCATTTTCCACATTTCTGAAGCATGACGTAATGGGGGGGTGTTATCTCTTTTGTCGAAAATCAGCCGTTTTTGCTCGAACATTAAATGCCTCCAAATGGTATTTAATTAACTTCCCGAGCCCCTGGAAGCATGAAAATCACTTTAAACATGCTAATTTTAGCTCTAACACTGATGATCCACCTACAAATGTGAACTGACGTTCAAAAATAAAACATTTGAAAACGGACCATTTTCCACATTTCTGAAGCATGACGTAATGGGGGGGGTGTTATCTCTTTTGTCGAAAATCAGCCGTTTTTGCTCGAACATTAAATGCCTCCAAATGGTATTTAATTAACTTCCCGGGGTGAAGAAACCCTTTTTGAGAACTCAGAGTGAGTAAATTGGCCATTTTCATGCACTTTTAACCATTCCATAAATCTTGTGTTTTGGGCCCCTGGAGGCATGAAAATCACTTTAAACATGCTAATTTTAGCTCTAACACTGATGATCCACCTACAAATGTGAACTGACGTTCAAAAATAAAACATTTGAAAACGGACCATTTTCCACATTTCTGAAGCATGACGTAATGGGGGGGTGTTATCTCTTTTGTCGAAAATCAGCCGTTTTTGCTCGAACATTAAATGCCTCCAAATGGTATTTAATTAACTTCCCGAGCCCCTGGAAGCATGAAAATCACTTTAAACATGCTAATTTTAGCTCTAACACTGATGATCCACCTACAAATGTGAACTGACGTTCAAAAATAAAACATTTGAAAACGGACCATTTTCCACATTTCTGAAGCATGACGTAATGGGGGGGTGTTATCTCTTTTGTCGAAAATCAGCCGTTTTTGCTCGAACATTAAATGCCTCCAAATGGTATTTAATTAACTTCCCGAGCCCCTGGAAGCATGAAAATCACTTTAAACATGCTAATTTTAGCTCTAACACTGATGATCCACCTACAAATGTGAACTGACGTTCAAAAATAAAACATTTGAAAACGGACCATTTTCCACATTTCTGAAGCATGACGTAATGGGGGGGTGTTATCTCTTTTGTCGGAAATCAGCCGTTTTTGCTCGAACATTAAATGCCTCCAAATGGTATTTAATTAACTTCCCGAGCCCCTGGAAGCATGAAAATCACTTTAAACATGCTAATTTTAGCTCTAACACTGATGATCCACCTACAAATGTGAACTGACGTTCAAAAATAAAACATTTGAAAACGGACCATTTTCCACATTTCTGAAGCATGACGTAATGGGGGGGTGTTATCTCTTTTGTCGAAAATCAGCCGTTTTTGCTCGAACATTAAATGCCTCCAAATGGTATTTAATTAACTTCCCGGGGTGAAGAAACCCTTTTTGAGAACTCAGAGTGAGTAAATTGGCCATTTTCATGCACTTTTAACCATTCCATAAATCTTGTGTTTTGGGCCCCTGGAAGCATGAAAATCACTTTAAACATGCTAATTTTAGCTCTAACACTGATGATCCACCTACAAATGTGAACTGACGTTCAAAAATAAAACATTTGAAAACGGACTATTTTCCACATTTCTGAAGCATGACGTAATGGGGGGGGTGTTATCTCTTTTGTCGAAAATCAGCCGTTTTTGCTCGAACATTAAATGCCTCCAAATGGTATTTAATTAACTTCCCGAGCCCCTGGAAGCATGAAAATCACTTTAAACATGCTAATTTTAGCTCTAACACTGATGATCCACCTACAAATGTGAACTGACGTTCAAAAATAAAACATTTGAAAACGGACCATTTTCCCCATTTCTGAAGCATGACGTAATGGGGGGGTGTTATCTCTTTTGTCGAAAATCAGCCGTTTTTGCTCGAACATTAAATGCCTCCAAATGGTATTTAATTAACTTCCCGAGCCCCTGGAAGCATGAAAATCACTTTAAACATGCTAATTTTAGCTCTAACACTGATGATCCACCTACAAATGTGAACTGACGTTCAAAAATAAAACATTTGAAAACGGACCATTTTCCACATTTCTGAAGCATGACGTAATGGGGGGGTGTTATCTCTTTTGTCGAAAATCAGCCGTTTTTGCTCGAACATTAAATGCCTCCAAATGGTATTTAATTAACTTCCCGAGCCCCTGGAAGCATGAAAATCACTTTAAACATGCTAATTTTAGCTCTAACACTGATGATCCACCTACAAATGTGAACTGACGTTCAAAAATAAAACATTTGAAAACGGACCATTTTCCACATTTCTGAAGCATGACGTAATGGGGGGGTGTTATCTCTTTTGTCGAAAATCAGCCGTTTTTGCTCGAACATTAAATGCCTCCAAATGGTATTTAATTAACTTCCCGAGCCCCTGGAAGCATGAAAATCACTTTAAACATGCTAATTTTAGCTCTAACACTGATGATCCACCTACAAATGTGAACTGACGTTCAAAAATAAAACATTTGAAAACGGACCATTTTCCACATTTCTGAAGCATGACGTAATGGGGGGGTGTTATCTCTTTTGTCGAAAATCAGCCGTTTTTGCTCGAACATTAAATGCCTCCAAATGGTATTTAATTAACTTCCCGAGCCCCTGGAAGCATGAAAATCACTTTAAACATGCTAATTTTAGCTCTAACACTGATGATCCACCTACAAATGTGAACTGACGTTCAAAAATAAAACATTTGAAAACGGACCATTTTCCACATTTCTGAAGCATGACGTAATGGGGGGGTGTTATCTCTTTTGTCGAAAATCAGCCGTTTTTGCTCGAACATTAAATGCCTCCAAATGGTATTTAATTATCTTCCCGGGGTGAAGAAACCCTTTTTGAGAACTCAGAGTGAGTAAATTGGCCATTTTCATGCACTTTTAACCATTCCATAAATCTTGTGTTTTGGGCCCCTGGAAGCATGAAAATCACTTTAAACATGCTAATTTTAGCTCTAACACTGATGATCCACCTACAAATGTGAACTGACGTTCAAAAATAAAACATTTGAAAACGGACCATTTTCCACATTTCTGAAGCATGACGTAATGGGGGGGTGTTATCTCTTTTGTCGAAAATCAGCCGTTTTTGCTCGAACATTAAATGCCTCCAAATGGTATTTAATTAACTTCCCGGGGTGAAGAAACCCTTTTTGAGAACTCAGAGTGAGTAAATTGGCCATTTTCATGCACTTTTAACCATTCCATAAATCTTTTGTTTTGGGCCCCTGGAAGCATGAAAATCACTTTAAACATGCTAATTTTAGCTCTAACACTGATGATCCACCTACAAATGTGAACTGACGTTCAAAAATAAAACATTTGAAAACGGACCATTTTCCACATTTCTGAAGCATGACGTAATGGGGGGGTGTTATCTCTTTTGTCGAAAATCAGCCGTTTTTGCTCGAACATTAAATGCCTCCAAATGGTATTTAATTAACTTCCCGAGCCCCTGGAAGCATGAAAATCACTTTAAACATGCTAATTTTAGCTCTAACACTGATGATCCACCTACAAATGTGAACTGACGTTCAAAAATAAAACATTTGAAAACGGACCATTTTCCACATTTCTGAAGCATGACGTAATGGGGGGGTGTTATCTCTTTTGTCGAAAATCAGCCGTTTTTGCTCGAACATTAAATGCCTCCAAATGGTATTTAATTAACTTCCCGAGCCCCTGGAAGCATGAAAATCACTTTAAACATGCTAATTTTAGCTCTAACACTGATGATCCACCTACAAATGTGAACTGACGTTCAAAAATAAAACATTTGAAAACGGACCATTTTCCACATTTCTGAAGCATGACGTAATGGGGGGGTGTTATCTCTTTTGTCGAAAATCAGCCGTTTTTGCTCGAACATTAAATGCCTCCAAATGGTATTTAATTAACTTCCCGGGGTGAAGAAACCCTTTTTGAGAACTCAGAGTGAGTAAATTGGCCATTTTCATGCACTTTTAACCATTCCATAAATCTTGTGTTTTGGGCCCCTGGAAGCATGAAAATCACTTTAAACATGCTAATTTTAGCTCTAACACTGATGATCCACCTACAAATGTGAACTGACGTTCAAAAATAAAACATTTGAAAACGGACCATTTTCCACATTTCTGAAGCATGACGTAATGGGGGGTGTTATCTCTTTTGTCGAAAATCAGCCGTTTTTGCTCGAACATTAAATGCCTCCAAATGGTATTTAATTAACTTCCCGGGGTGAAGAAACCCTTTTTGAGAACTCAGAGTGAGTAAATTGGCCATTTTCATGCACTTTTAACCATTCCATAAATCTTGTGTTTTGGGCCCCTGGAAGCATGAAAATCACTTTAAACATGCTAATTTTAGCTCTAACACTGATGATCCACCTACAAATGTGAACTGACGTTCAAAAATAAAACATTTGAAAACGGACCATTTTCCACATTTCTGAAGCATGACGTAATGGGGGGGTGTTATCTCTTTTGTCGAAAATCAGCCGTTTTTGCTCGAACATTAAATGCCTCCAAATGGTATTTAATTAACTTCCCGAGCCCCTGGAAGCATGAAAATCACTTTAAACATGCTAATTTTAGCTCTAACACTGATGATCCACCTACAAATGTGAACTGACGTTCAAAAATAAAACATTTGAAAACGGACCATTTTCCACATTTCTGAAGCATGACGTAATGGGGGGGTGTTATCTCTTTTGTCGAAAATCAGCCGTTTTTGCTCGAACATTAAATGCCTCCAAATGGTATTTAATTAACTTCCCGAGCCCCTGGAAGCATGAAAATCACTTTAAACATGCTAATTTTAGCTCTAACACTGATGATCCACCTACAAATGTGAACTGACGTTCAAAAATAAAACATTTGAAAACGGACCATTTTCCACATTTCTGAAGCATGACGTAATGGGGGGGTGTTATCTCTTTTGTCGAAAATCAGCCGTTTTTGCTCGAACATTAAATGCCTCCAAATGGTATTTAATTAACTTCCCGGGGTGAAGAAACCCTTTTTGAGAACTCAGAGTGAGTAAATTGGCCATTTTCATGCACTTTTAACCATTCCATAAATCTTGTGTTTTGGGCCCCTGGAAGCATGAAAATCACTTTAAACATGCTAATTTTAGCTCTAACACTGATGATCCACCTACAAATGTGAACTGACGTTCAAAAATAAAACATTTGAAAACGGACCATTTTCCACATTTCTGAAGCATGACGTAATGGGGGGGTGTTATCTCTTTTGTCGAAAATCAGCCGTTTTTGCTCGAACATTAAATGCCTCCAAATGGTATTTAATTAACTTCCCGAGCCCCTGGAAGCATGAAAATCACTTTAAACATGCTAATTTTAGCTCTAACACTGATGATCCACCTACAAATGTGAACTGACGTTCAAAAATAAAACATTTGAAAACGGACCATTTTCCAAATTTCTGAAGCATGACGTAATGGGGGGGTGTTATCTCTTTTGTCGAAAATCAGCCGTTTTTGCTCGAACATTAAATGCCTCCAAATGGTATTTAATTAACTTCCCGGGGTGAAGAAACCCTTTTTGAGAACTCAGAGTGAGTAAATTGGCCATTTTCATGCACTTTTAACCATTCCATAAATCTTGTGTTTTGGGCCCCTGGAAGCATGAAAATCACTTTAAACATGCTAATTTTAGCTCTAACACTGATGATCCACCTACAAATGTGAACTGACGTTCAAAAATAAAACATTTGAAAACGGACCATTTTCCACATTTCTGAAGCATGACGTAATGGGGGGGTGTTATCTCTTTTGTCGAAAATCAGCCGTTTTTGCTCGAACATTAAATGCCTCCAAATGGTATTTAATTAACTTCCCGAGCCCCTGGAAGCATGAAAATCACTTTAAACATGCTAATTTTAGCTCTAACACTGATGATCCACCTACAAATGTGAACTGACGTTCAAAAATAAAACATTTGAAAACGGACCATTTTCCACATTTCTGAAGCATGACGTAATGGGGGGGTGTTATCTCTTTTGTCGAAAATCAGCCGTTTTTGCTCGAACATTAAATGCCTCCAAATGGTATTTAATTAACTTCCCGGGGTGAAGAAACCCTTTTGAGAACTCAGAGTGAGTAAATTGGCCATTTTCATGCACTTTTAACCATTCCATAAATCTTGTGTTTTGGGCCCCTGGAAGCATGAAAATCACTTTAAACATGCTAATTTTAGCTCTAACACTGATGATCCACCTACAAATGTGAACTGACGTTCAAAAATAAAACATTTGAAAACGGACCATTTTCCACATTTCTGAAGCATGACGTAATGGGGGGGGTGTTATCTCTTTTGTCGAAAATCAGCCGTTTTTGCTCGAACATTAAATGCCTCCAAATGGTATTTAATTAACTTCCCGAGCCCCTGGAAGCATGAAAATCACTTTAAACATGCTAATTTTAGCTCTAACACTGATGATCCACCTACAAATGTGAACTGACGTTCAAAAATAAAACATTTGAAAACGGACCATTTTCCACATTTCTGAAGCATGACGTAATGGGGGGGTGTTATCTCTTTTGTCGAAAATCAGCCATTTTTGCTCGAACATTAAATGCCTCCAAATGGTATTTAATTAACTTCCCGAGCCCCTGGAAGCATGAAAATCACTTTAAACATGCTAATTTTAGCTCTAACACTGATGATCCACCTACAAATGTGAACTGACGTTCAAAAATAAAACATTTGAAAACGGACCATTTTCCACATTTCTGAAGCATGACGTAATGGGGGGGTGTTATCTCTTTTGTCGAAAATCAGCCGTTTTTGCTCGAACATTAAATGCCTCCAAATGGTATTTAATTAACTTCCCGAGCCCCTGGAAGCATGAAAATCACTTTAAACATGCTAATTTTAGCTCTAACACTGATGATCCACCTACAAATGTGAACTGACGTTCAAAAATAAAACATTTGAAAACGGACCATTTTCCACATTTCTGAAGCATGACGTAATGGGGGGGTGTTATCTCTTTTGTCGAAAATCAGCCATTTTTGCTCGAACATTAAATGCCTCCAAATGGTATTTAATTAACTTCCCGAGCCCCTGGAAGCATGAAAATCACTTTAAACATGCTAATTTTAGCTCTAACACTGATGATCCACCTACAAATGTGAACTGACGTTCAAAAATAAAACATTTGAAAACGGACCATTTTCCACATTTCTGAAGCATGACGTAATGGGGGGGTGTTATCTCTTTTGTCGAAAATCAGCCGTTTTTGCTCGAACATTAAATGCCTCCAAATGGTATTTAATTAACTTCCCGGGGTGAAGAAACCCTTTTTGAGAACTCAGAGTGAGTAAATTGGCCATTTTCATGCACTTTTAACCATTCCATAAATCTTGTGTTTTGGGCCCCTGGAAGCATGAAAATCACTTTAAACATGCTAATTTTAGCTCTAACACTGATGATCCACCTACAAATGTGAACTGACGTTCAAAAATAAAACATTTGAAAACGGACCATTTTCCACATTTCTGAAGCATGACGTAATGGGGGGGTGTTATCTCTTTTGTCGAAAATCAGCCGTTTTTGCTCGAACATTAAATGCCTCCAAATGGTATTTAATTAACTTCCCGAGCCCCTGGAAGCATGAAAATCACTTTAAACATGCTAATTTTAGCTCTAACACTGATGATCCACCTACAAATGTGAACTGACGTTCAAAAATAAAACATTTGAAAACGGACCATTTTCCACATTTCTGAAGCATGACGTAATGGGGGGGTGTTATCTCTTTTGTCGAAAATCAGCCGTTTTTGCTCGAACATTAAATGCCTCCAAATGGTATTTAATTAACTTCCCGGGGTGAAGAAAACCTTTTTGAGAACTCAGAGTGAGTAAATTGGCCATTTTCATGCACTTTTAACCATTCCATAAATCTTGTGTTTTGGGCCCCTGGAAGCATGAAAATCACTTTAAACATGCTAATTTTAGCTCTAACACTGATGATCCACCTACAAATGTGAACTGACGTTCAAAAATAAAACATTTGAAAACGGACCATTTTCCACATTTCTGAAGCATGACGTAATGGGGGGGTGTTATCTCTTTTGTCGAAAATCAGCCGTTTTTGCTCGAACATTAAATGCCTCCAAATGGTATTTAATTAACTTCCCGAGCCCCTGGAAGCATGAAAATCACTTTAAACATGCTAATTTTAGCTCTAACACTGATGATCCACCTACAAATGTGAACTGACGTTCAAAAATAAAACA
Organism: Lissotriton vulgaris; assembly: GCF_964263255.1. Taxonomy (NCBI): domain Eukaryota; kingdom Metazoa; phylum Chordata; class Amphibia; order Caudata; family Salamandridae; genus Lissotriton; species Lissotriton vulgaris. Next base: position 5,849 of record NW_028247737.1, on the reverse strand, counting down.
TTTGAAAACGGACCATTTTCCACATTTCTGAAGCATGACGTAATGGGGGGGTGTTATCTCTTTTGTCGAAAATCAGCCGTTTTTGCTCGAACATTAAATGCCTCCAAATGGTATTTAATTAACTTCCCGGGGTGAAGAAACCCTTTTGAGAACTCAGAGTGAGTAAATTGGCCATTTTCATGCACTTTTAACCATTCCATAAATCTTGTGTTTTGGGCACCTGGAAGCATGAAAATCACTTTAAACATGCTAATTTTAGCTCTAACACTGATGATCCACCTACAAATGTGAACTGACGTTCAAAAATAAAACATTTGAAAACGGACCATTTTCCACATTTCTGAAGCATGACGTAATGGGGGGGTGTTATCTCTTTTGTCGAAAATCAGCCGTTTTTGCTCGAACATTAAATGCCTCCAAATGGTATTTAATTAACTTCCGAGCCCTGGAAGCATGAAAATCACTTTAAACATGCTAATTTTAGCTCTAACACTGATGATCCACCTACAAATGTGAACTGACGTTCAAAAATAAAACATTTGAAAACGGACCATTTTCCACATTTCTGAAGCATGACGTAATGGGGGGGTGTTATCTCTTTTGTCGAAAATCAGCCGTTTTTGCTCGAACATTAAATGCCTCCAAATGGTATTTAATTAAACTTCCCGAGCCCTGGAAGCATGAAAATCACTTTAAACATGCTAATTTTAGCTCTAACACTGATGATCCACCTACAAATGTGAACTGACGTTCAAAAATAAAACATTTGAAAACGGACCATTTTCCACATTTCTGAAGCATGACGTAATGGGGGGGTGTTATCTCTTTTGTCGAAAATCAGCCGTTTTGCTCGAACATTAAATGCCTCCAAATGGTATTTAATTAACTTCCCGGGGTGAAGAAACCCTTTTTGAGAACTCAGAGTGAGTAAATTGGCCATTTTCATGCACTTTTAACCATTCCATAAATCTTGTGTTTTGGGCCCCTGGAAGCATGAAAATCACTTTAAACATGCTAATTTTAGCTCTAACACTGATGATCCACCTACAAATGTGAACTGACGTTCAAAAATAAAACATTTGAAAACGGACCATTTTCCACATTTCTGAAGCATGACGTAATGGGGGGGTGTTATCTCTTTTGTCGAAAATCAGCCGTTTTTGCTCGAACATTAAATGCCTCCAAATGGTATTTAATTAACTTCCCGAGCCCTGGAAGCATGAAAATCACTTTAAACATGCTAATTTTAGCTCTAACACTGATGATCCACCTACAAATGTGAACTGACGTTCAAAAATAAAACATTTGAAAACGGACCATTTTCCACATTTCTGAAGCATGACGTAATGGGGGGGTGTTATCTCTTTTGTCGAAAATCAGCCGTTTTTGCTCGAACATTAAATGCCTCCAAATGGTATTTAATTAACTTCCCGGGGTGAAGAAACCCTTTTTGAGAACTCAGAGTGAGTAAATTGGCCATTTTCATGCACTTTTAACCATTCCATAAATCTTGTGTTTTGGGCCCTGGAAGCATGAAAATCACTTTAAACATGCTAATTTTAGCTCTAACACTGATGATCCACCTACAAATGTGAACTGACGTTCAAAAATAAAACATTTGAAAACGGACCATTTTCCACATTTCTGAAGCATGACGTAATGGGGGGGTGTTATCTCTTTTGTCGAAAATCAGCCGTTTTTGCTCGAACATTAAATGCCTCCAAATGGTATTTAATTAACTTCCCGAGCCCCTGGAAGCATGAAAATCACTTTAAACATGCTAATTTTAGCTCTAACACTGATGATCCACCTACAAATGTGAACTGACGTTCAAAAATAAAACATTTGAAAACGGACCATTTTCCACATTTCTGAAGCATGACGTAATGGGGGGGTGTTATCTCTTTTGTCGAAAATCAGCCGTTTTTGCTCGAACATTAAATGCCTCCAAATGGTATTTAATTAACTTCCCGGGTGAAGAAACCTTTTTGAGAACTCAGAGTGAGTAAATTGGCCATTTTCATGCACTTTTAACCATTCCATAAATCTTGTGTTTTGGGCCCCTGGAAGCATGAAAATCACTTTAAACATGCTAATTTTAGCTCTAACACTGATGATCCACCTACAAATGTGAACTGACGTTCAAAAAATAAAACATTTGAAAACGGACCATTTTCACATTTCTGAAGCATGACGTAATGGGGGGGTGTTATCTCTTTTGTCGAAAATCAGCCGTTTTTGCTCGAACATTAAATGCCTCCAAATGGTATTTAATTAACTTCCCGAGCCCCTGGAAGCATGAAAATCACTTAAACATGCTAATTTTAGCTCTAACACTGATGATCCACCTACAAATGTGAACTGACGTTCAAAAATAAAACATTTGAAAACGGACCATTTTCCACATTTCTGAAGCATGACGTAATGGGGGGGTGTTATCTCTTTTGTCGAAAATCAGCCGTTTTTGCTCGAACATTAAATGCCTCCAAATGGTATTTAATTAACTTCCCGGGGTGAAGAAACCCTTTTGAGAACTCAGAGTGAGTAAATTGGCCCATTTTCATGCACTTTTAACCATTCCATAAATCTTGTGTTTTGGGCCCTGGAAGCATGAAAATCACTTTAAACATGCTAATTTTAGCTCTAACACTGATGATCCACCTACAAATGTGAACTGACGTTCAAAATAAAACATTTGAAAACGGACCATTTTCCACATTTCTGAAGCATGACGTAATGGGGGGGTGTTATCTCTTTTGTCGAAAATCAGCCGTTTTTGCTCGAACATTAAATGCCTCCAAATGGTATTTAATTAACTTCCCGAGCCCCTGGAAGCATGAAAATCACTTTTAAACATGCTAATTTTAGCTCTAACACTGATGATCCACCTACAAATGTGAACTGACGTTCAAAAATAAAACATTTGAAAACGGACCATTTTCCACATTTCTGAAGCATGACGTAATGGGGGGTGTTATCTCTTTTGTCGAAAATCAGCCGTTTTTGCTCGAACATTAAATGCCTCCAAATGGTATTTAATTAACTTCCCGAGCCCCTGGAAGCATGAAAATCACTTTAAACATGCTAATTTTAGCTCTAACACTGATGATCCACCTACAAATGTGAACTGACGTTCAAAAATAAAACATTTGAAAACGGACCATTTTCCACATTTCTGAAGCATGACGTAATGGGGGGGTGTTATCTCTTTTGTCGAAAATCAGCCGTTTTTGCTCGAACATTAAATGCCTCCAAATGGTATTTAATTAACTTCCCGGGGTGAAGAAACCCTTTTTGAGAACTCAGAGTGAGTAAATTGGCCATTTTCATGCACTTTTAACCATTCCATAAATCTTGTGTTTTGGGCCCCTGGAAGCATGAAAATCACTTTAAACATGCTAATTTTAGCTCTAACACTGATGATCCACCTACAAATGTGAACTGACGTTCAAAAATAAAACATTTGAAAACGGACCATTTTCCACATTTCTGAAGCATGACGTAATGGGGGGGTGTTATCTCTTTTGTCGAAAATCAGCCGTTTTTGCTCGAACATTAAATGCCTCCAAATGGTATTTAATTAACTTCCCGAGCCCCTGGAAGCATGAAAATCACTTTAAACATGCTAATTTTAGCTCTAACACTGATGATCCACCTACAAATGTGAACTGACGTTCAAAAATAAAACATTTGAAAACGGACCATTTTCCACATTTCTGAAGCATGACGTAATGGGGGGGTGTTATCTCTTTGTCGAAAATCAGCCGTTTTTGCTCGAACATTAAATGCCTCCAAATGGTATTTAATTAACTTCCCGGGGTGAAGAAACCCTTTTTGAGAACTCAGAGTGAGTAAATTGGCCATTTTCATGCACTTTTAACCATTCCATAATCTTTGTGTTTGGCCCCTGGAAGCATGAAAATCACTTTAAACATGCTAATTTTAGCTCTAACCACTGATGATCCACCTACAAATGTGAACTGACGTTCAAAAATGAAACATTTGAAAACGGACCATTTTCCACATTTCTGAAGCATGACGTAATGGGGGGGGTGTTATCTCTTTTGTCGAAAATCAGCCGTTTTTGCTCGAACATTAAATGCCTCCAAATGGTATTTAATTAACTTCCCGAGCCCCTGGAAGCATGAAAATCACTTTAAACATGCTAATTTTTAGCTCTAACACTGATGATCCACCTACAAATGTGAACTGACGTTCAAAAATAAAACAATTTGAAAACGGACCATTTTCCACATTTCTGAAGCATGACGTAATGGGGGGGTGTTATCTCTTTTGTCGAAAATCAGCCGTTTTTGCTCGAACATTAAATGCCTCCAAATGGTATTTAATTAACTTCCCGAGCCCCTGGAAGCATGAAAATCACTTTAAACATGCTAATTTTAGCTCTAACCCTGATGATCCACCTACAAATGTGAACTGACGTTCAAAAATAAAACATTTGAAAACGGACCATTTTCCACATTTCTGAAGCATGACGTAATGGGGGGGTGTTATCTCTTTTGTCGAAAATCAGCCGTTTTTGCTCGAACATTAAATGCCTCCAAATGGTATTTAATTAACTTCCCGGGGTGAAGAAACCCTTTTTGAGAACTCAGAGTGAGTAAATTGGCCATTTTCATGCACTATTAACCATTCCATAAATCTTGTGTTTTTGGGCCCCTGGAAGCATGAAAATCACTTTAAACATGCTAATTTTAGCTCTAACACTGATGATCCACCTACAAATGTGAACTGACGTTCAAAAATAAAAACATTTGAAAACGGACCATTTTCCACATTTCTGAAGCATGACGTAATGGGGGGGTGTTATCTCTTTTGTCGAAAATCAGCCGTTTTTGCTCGAACATTAAATGCCTCCAAATGGTATTTAATTTAACTTCCCGAGCCCCTGGAAGCATGAAAATCACATTTAAACATGCTAATTTTAGCTCTAACACTGATGATCCTTCTACAAATGTGAACTGACGTTCAAAAATAAAACATTTGAAAACGGACCATTTTCCACATTCTGAAGCATGACGTAATGGGGGGGTGTTATCTCTTTTGTCGAAAATCAGCCATTTTTGCTCGAACATTAAATGCCTCCAAAATGGTATTTAATTAACTTCCCGAGCCCCTGGAAGCATGAAAATCACTTTAAACATGCTAATTTTAGCTCTAACACTGATGATCCACCTACAATGTGAACTGACGTTCAAAAATAAAACATTTGAAAACGGACCATTTTCCACATTTCTGAAGCATGACGTAATGGGGGGGTGTTATCTCTTTTGTCGAAAATCAGCCGTTTTTGCTCGAACATTAAATGCCTCCAAATGGTATTTAATTAACTTCCCGGGGTGAAGAAACCCTTTTTGAGAACTCAGAGTGAGTAAATTGGCCATTTTCATGCACTTTTAACCATTCCATAAATCTTGTGTTTTGGGCCCCTGGAAGCATGAAAATCACTTTAAACATGCTAATTTTAGCTCTAACACTGATGATCCACCTACAAATGTGAACTGACGTTCAAAAATAAAACATTTGAAAACGGACCATTTTCCACATTTCTGAAGCATGACGTAATGGGGGGGTGTTATCTCTTTTGTCGAAAAATCAGCCGTTTTTGCTCGAACATTAAATGCCTCCAAAATGGTATTTAATTAACTTCCGGGGGTGAAGAAACCCTTTTTGAGAACTCAGAGTGAGTAAATTGGCCATTTTCATGCACTTTTAACCATTCCATAAATCTTGTGTTTTGGGCCCCTGGAAGCATGAAAATCACTTTAAACATGCTAATTTTAGCTCTAACACTGATGATCCACCTACAAATGTGAACTGACGTTCTA